>NC_084746.1:23468170-23603170 GCF_033978785.1 Entelurus aequoreus
AACCCGCTAGTACTAGCAACATACGGCTTTCCCGACCCGAACGTTTTTCCGGGGAAAAGGAAGACGTAAGACAATTCCTGACGCAGTGCGAACTTCATTTTGAGCTAAACGCTTCCGCTTTCACCTCTGAGCGGGCTAAGGTAGCGTTTGTGATCTCTCACCTGTCTGGCCGTGCTGGCACCTGGGCGACTGCAGAATGGAACCGTCAGACCACCTCCAGCTCCACATACGCGAACTTTTCCAAATCCTTGAAGCAAATCTTCCAACGACGACTCCCAGGTAGAGAGGCAGCGAGATCCCTTTTCCGGCTGCAACAGGGTTCACGACGGGTCGCGGATTACGCGATCGAGTTCCGCACCATGGCGGCCGATTGTGACTGGGGTCCCTCAGCACTATTGGACGCTTTCTTCCTGGGTCTCGCGGACGAGATTCGTCACATGATGATCCCGCTGTCACTCCCGACGAATCTGGATGATCTCATCGAGCTGGCGGTGCAAATCGACTTCCGCCTATTGGAGGAGAGGAGGGATCGACTAGGAAGACAAGCCCCACCTTGCAGCCAATCAGCGCCTACTAGACCTGCCATCTGCAAGACGGAGCAACTCGAAGACAAGCCCCCTTCATGGCAGATAGATGAGCCGATGCAACTGGGAGGCCACCGACTCACCGCCGCCGAGAGGGAACGTCGCGTTCGCCTCCAACTCTGCCTATACTGTGGGGCCGCTGATCATCTCATCTCCCGCTGCAAAGAACTGCCGCGCCCCGCCGCACGGCCACGAGTGCGCCCTCACTCGCCAGAGGACACGTCCACCAGAGGTCGTCGTTCTCCTTCGTTGGCCGCAGGCAGAATGCAGCTAAAAGGTACTCTTTCTTGGTCTAACCAACAAATAGACATTTGCGCTCTCATTGACTCAGGAGCAGATGATAACTTTTTGGATTTTGAATTCATGAGACTCCATAAGATTCCTGTTGTCAAACTATTTGTGCCCAAGAGGGTGTATTCTCTTGATGGGCGCCTATTAGCCAGCATAACCCACCAGACACTCCCACTCAACCTGCGCTTGTCTGGAAATCATTGTGAGAAAATAATTTTTCTTGTTGTGCCATCACGGTCCGCGCCCGTCATTCTAGGGTTAACCTGGTTACATAAGCATAACCCGCACATAGACTGGCCTCGTTCGGCCATTATTAATTGGAGTGTAACCTGCCACACACATTGTCTTCGTTCCGCAGCAGGATCTCGTACACCGCCACCCACCGCTGTTATAGAGAACATAGACTTGACAAACGTGCCCAAGCACTACCATGACTTAAGGGCGGTGTTTAGCAAGGATAGAGCACTCTCACTTCCCCCCCACCGACCCTACGATTGTGGCATTGATTTGCTAGCCGGGGCGGCGTTACCATCGACCCGTATGTACAAGGTGTCTAACACCGAACTCAAAGCACTAGAAGAATACATAAACACATCTATAGCTGCCGGCCTCATTCGCCCTTCGACCGCACCTGTAGCCGCTGGATTTTTTTTTGTCGAAAAGAAGGACAAGTCCCTACGGCCTTGTATAGACTACCGCACTCTTAATCAGATTACTATCAAGAATAAGTATCCTCTACCACTCCTTGATTCAGCTTTTACTCCATTACAATCAGCGAGGTTTTTTACTAAACTCGATCTACGTAACGCTTACCATCTTGTTCGCATCCGAGAGGGGGATGAATGGAAGACCGCATTCAACACTCCTCTCGGACATTTTGAGTATCTTGTCATGCCTTTTGGACTTACTAATGCACCTGGCGTTTTTCAGGGTTTCATTAATGACATTTTTCGGGACATGACAGGTCGTTTTCTCTTTGTTTACTTGGACGATATATTAATTTATTCATCTACATTTGACGAACATGTGCAGCAGGTTCGGTTAGTCCTTCAACGATTGCTCGAGAACAAACTGTTCGTCAAGGCGGAAAAATGCGAGTTTCACTCATCCTCCATTCCATTCTTAGGTTTTATCATTGAGGAGGGTAGACTCAGACCGGATCCCGCTAAGGTAAAAGCAGTAGTAGATTGGCCCACTCCGGTTTCCAAGAAGCACCTTCAGAGATTCTTGGGCTTCTCTAATTTTTATAGGCGATTTATTCGTAATTTTAGTCGCGTCGCTGAGCCACTTACGAGGCTAACCTCTACTAAGGTTCCGTTTGAATGGGGACCCGAAGCCAATTCCGCGTTCTTGAGGCTGAAAAGGTTGTTTACTTCTGCCCCTGTTCTGTGTTACCCTGACCGTTCTCTCCAATTTTTTGTTGAGGTGGACGCTTCTGATTCAGGTGTAGGGGCCGTACTCTCCCAGAAATCTACCACCGACCAGAAGTTGCACCCCTGTGCTTTCTTCTCTCGTCGCCTATCCCCTGCTGAGAGAAATTATGACATTGGCAACAGGGAGCTTCTGGCGGTCATTTTGGCCCTTCAGGAGTGGAGACATTGGCTGGAAGGGGCGGAGCAACCATTCATCATCTACACAGACCACAAGAACCTGTCCTACTTAAGGACCGCACAGAGACTGAACCCCCGCCAGGCCAGGTGGCAACTATTTCTGACCCGTTTTAACTTTATCATCACTTTCCGACCTGGTTCTCAGAATGGGAAGCCCGATGCCCTGTCCCGTGTCTACTCTTCATCCTTTGAGAATTCTTCACATGAACCAATTGTTCCCCATACCCACGTCATTGGGGGACTCCAGTGGGACATCGAGCGGCAAGTCTTGGAGGCCCTGAAGTCGGACACATCTCCTCGGGGCTGCCCACCAGGCCGGTTGTTTGTGGTTCCTCGGCTCCGCTCCAGCGTTCTGGATTGGGCACATGGGTCGAAGATCGCTTGCCATCCAGGTATTCGTCGCACCAGTTTTGTCCTCTCCCAGCGTTTTTGGTGGCCATCCATTCTGGCAGATACGAAGGCGTTTGTGGCAGCATGTCGGATCTGCGCCCGGAACAAGGCATCCCACCAGGCTCCAGCAGGACTGTTACACCCATTACCCATCCCCTCCCGCCCGTGGTCACACATAGCTGTGGACTTTGTCACAGGACTACCCCCCTCCGAGGGTAATGACACTGTCTTGACCATTGTGGACCGGTTCTCGAAGATGGCCCACTTCGTGGCCCTCCCCAAGCTGCCGTCAGCTCTTGAAACTGCCCAATTATTAGTGCTCCACGTTTTCCGGCTGCACGGCATCCCCACTGATGTGGTATCCGACAGAGGACCACAGTTTTCCTCGGCCGTCTGGAGGGCATTCTGCAAATCTCTGGGGGCCTCCCCTAGCCTGTCCTCCGGCTACCACCCTCAGAGCAATGGACAGACCGAGCGGACCAACCAAGACCTGGAGGCAGCCATCCGGTGCACTTGTCATCAGCAACCTTCGACCTGGTCTGAGAATCTCCCATGGATCGAATACGCTCACAATTCCCTCATTAGCTCCGCCACCGGCCTGTCTCCATTTCACGTCGCCTATGGGTTCCAACCACCAGTTTTTCCTTCTACCCAACCCAGTGCCGACGTCCCATCTGTTACTGCACACCTACATCGGGCTCACCAGGCTTGGCGCAACACCAGGGCGGCGTTAAGAAGAACATCGGCCAGGAATCAACTCTTAGCCAACCGCCATCGCACACCAGCCCCACACTACCTGTTGGGACAGAAGGTCTGGTTATCGTCTCGGGACCTACCATTGGCCACCGAATCTAGGAAACTGGCTCCCAGGTTCATTGGACCATTCCCCATTGCCAAGATCATCAATCGTGTTGCAGTCAAGCTCCATCTCCCTAGATCTCTCAAGTGCCATCCTGTTTTTCACGTGTCCCGCATCAAGCCTGTCTCATCCAGCCCGCTCAGTCCTCCGGAGGTACCGCCTCCTCCACCCAGGCTGGTTGATGGTCACCCAGCATTTACTGTAAACACCATCTTGGATGTGAGAAGAAGGGGAAGGGGTTTCCAATACCTGGTGGACTGGGAGGGGTACGGCCCAGAGGAACGGTCATGGATTTCTAGATCGCTTATAATTGACAAGGACTTGATCAAGGACTTTTACGTTCGATTCCCAGACAAGCCAGGTAGGTCGCCAGGAGGCGTCCGTTGAGGGGGGGGTACTGTGGTAATCTGTAAATGTCCTTGCCTATTTCTGTTGTCTGCACTCCATGTTCACTCTCTCTCTCGTTCACAGTATGGAGTGCAGCTGACGCAAGGCAGCAGCACACACCTGACTGTAATTAAAAACAGCCTATTTAACCAGGCTGCTGACAACCGGTGAGCGCCGGAACTTTGCCATTGCTTGCAACCTGTTGGTCGTGCCAAAAGAACTCACTAGTTCATCGTGTGCTTTTCATCTCAGGTTGGCCCGTATTATTCCTAGCCTTGTCTAGCGTTTTATTTTGTATCCAGTCTATTTACTTCTTTCATGAAGTATAGTTTTCCTAGCCTTGTCTAGCGCTTTTAGTTTTGTGTGTTTTTTCCCTCTCAGTAGTTTTTTACATGGTGTGTTTTTTGTGTTTTCCACCATCGCCTTTGTTTTGCTACCTTGTGCTTCCGCCTAATAAAAGGAAGAACAATTGTAAACACAAATTCGTCTCTGCATCCTTGGGATCCACCTCACCAAACCCTAACAGCATTGTCCCGAAGCACCTTGCCCAGTATGCCATCTGGCCAAGACGCTTTACGCAAGTTAATAACCTTCAGTGCCAACCTAACCTGGTGTTCTTGGAGGATGAGCAGTTGAGGACTACAGGGCAGGAAGGGCATCTGGGGAGTGGCTGGTCTGGATGACTCGAAACGGGCAAAGAAATGATTGAGTTCCTCTGCTAGTGAGTCTTCTGTGTTGTTGGCTGTCAATAAGTTAATTTGGTAGCTCATCAGGTGTTAGATGCCTTGCCACACCCGCAGTGAGTATTTGTTGTCCAGGTGCACACCCACTTTTCTCCTACACTCCACTTTCACAGCTTTGATGCCTCTCCTGAGGTCAGATCTAGCCCTGCTGTAGTGCTTTCTTTCCGCTGAGTGGAAGGCAGAATTTCGGGCCCTTAATAGTGCCTTGACCTCTGAGGTTTTGCACGGTTTTTGGTTTGGATTCACAATGACAGTGTCAGTACAGTGTCTTAATATAAGACCACTAATATAAGACAACCCAAAAACGCTAAGCCGGTACTAATAGGGACTGTTTATAGACCCCCTAATCAGAGTGATTTCTATGGGGCTCTGGAAGAGTGCTTGGCAGTAACAGACAACGTGGAGAAAATTATAACTGGGGATCTGAACACAGATATTCAACGCAAAGATGCGCCTGTCTTCAGATCCTACAGCAAGTTTTGTAATCTGCACGGTCTTTCCCAGCTAATAGCGCTACCTACAAGGGTGTGTGATTCCACCCAATCAACCATAGATCTCATTCTCACTTCAGACCGGCCTAAAATAAAAAATAGTGGGGTCATGATCTGTGGTCTTAGCGACCACTATCTAACCTTCTGCACCCGCAAAATAGCTAAACCCAAAGCCAATGGCCACATAACAGCCCAATCCAGATCCCTCAAAAAATACTCCAATGACAATTTCCATTTAAAATTAGATGAGTGGGACTGGTCCCCTGTGCTCGCGAGCAACCTGGTCGATGTTGCTTGGGATCGCTTCAAAACGGCGTTCCTAAAGATGCTAAATGACATGGCTCCCGTGAAAACAGTCAGAATCAAAGCCCGCTCGGAACCATGGATGAATCCGGACCTATTAGCTGCCATAAAAGACAGAGACAGAAAATACTCTGAATACCAAAAATGTCAAACAGAAGTAGATAAACAACCCAATAATATCAACCTCAAATTACTCCTTTCAACTCTCAAAAAGCAATGCAATAAATTAAGAAATAAGTCAACCAACCTGACTAAATCCTTAAAAAAAAATTACATTAATGACAAAATAGAGGAAAACACAACAAAGCCACGTGAGCTCTGGAAAATTCTCAACAACCAGCTTCCTGGTTGCAGCCAGAAACTTAAAACCAGACTCACCAACATCAGCATCAAGGAGGGTGACTCCCTCATTACAGACAAAATGGAGGTAGCTAGCAGACTTAACATCTTTTTCACCAGCATAGCCGCGACTCTTGTCAACAAGCTGTCCCACCACTCTGGTCGCTTTGGTGTAGAACACATTAAAGCCTTCTACAGAAAGCTAGGAGTATCCAATGATGATTTCAATTTAGAAATGGTCACAGCTGATGAGGTGTTTAAAAAATTGAGCGCGCTCCACCCTAACAAGGCCACCGGCCTTGATAATATTCCCTCCAGATTCCTCAGGGACTCTGCCTCCATCATTGCCCCGATCATCACGCACATAATAAACCTATCAATTACACAAGGCCAAGTACCAAAAGATTTTAAGATACCGTATTTCCTTGAATAGCCGCAGGGGCGCTAATTAATTTAAAACCTCTTCTCACTCCTGCGGTTACCAAAACCATGCGGAATGAGCAAGCATGCTCTAATTATTTTAAAACCTCTTCTCACTCCGGCGCATACCTTATCATGAAAAGCACATTTAATAAAAAAAAAACGTTATTATGATCTTACCTTTACTTGTAAATGGGTCCATGTGCAGCTGCTTCTGATCAAAGGCAGTCTTTCTCATCTTTCTTCAATTTTAAAAGTCTCTGGAGATATTCCTTTAATTATTACCTCCTGCTTCGATTGAAAGTCCAGTTTAGAAAACGGTTTTATTTTAGATATGTAATCCTCCATGGTAAAAGTGCAAGCAAACAATTGCTGCATGCTTGCTGCTTGTTGTCTTCTTCTGCAGTACCTGTCTCCTGCAGTACTGGTAGTCGCAAGAAGGATTACTAGCGCCCTCTACCACCAGGAGGCGGGAGTCATTTAATGACTCATATTTGACCCGGCGGAAGTGCCAAGCATGCGCTAATTATTTTGCGAAACGAATTTGACCCGGCTGTAATTCTAGGCAGGCGAATACTATATTCCCGGCGCCAATTCAAGGAAATACGGTAGCAAGAGTAACTCCCCTCTTTAAAAAAGGAAGCAAATTGGAACCTGGCAACTACCGACCTGTTTCTATTCTCAGTTCCATTTCGAAAGTAATGGAGAAAATAGTTTATGAACAGGTCGATAGTTACCTTGCCACTAATAAACTCATGTACAAATTCCAATCCGGCTTCAGAACTAACCACTCCACTGACACATGCCTTCTCTATCTGACCGACCACATCAAACATGAGGTGGACGCGGGCAAATACTGCGGCATGGTCATGCTGGACCTTCAGAAGGCCTTTGACACCGTTAACCACGCTGTACTGTTGGATAAGCTCAGAGCAATCGGATTTAACAAAACCTCATGGAGCTGGATGCAATCTTACTTGGAGGGGAGGGAGCAGGTGGTAGAGGTGAACGGCACCGTGCACCCCCCCCCCCCCCCCCCCTCTCGGTGAGCTGTGGAGTCCCCCAAGGCAGTATATTGGGACCTTTACTGTTCCTAATATACATAAACGACATGTCATCGGCATGCGACTGTGAATTGTTTTTGTTTGCGGATGACTCTGCCCTGCTGGTATCCGACAAAGACAAGTCACAGGTGGAGAAAATCCTCAGTGCTGAGCTCTGTAGAACTTGCACCTGGCTCGCTGACAACAAGCTATCCATACACTTGGGTAAAACGGAATCCATCCTGTTTGGGTCCCACATCAACCTTAAGAAAGTCAATAACTTCACTATAAAAGTGGGTGACATTGTTATCACCAGGAAAGATGAGGTCACCTACCTAGGTTCCATTCTAGAGGCTAACCTTTCCTGTGATAAAATGGCAACCAAGGTAATCAGAAAGGTTAACCAATGAATGAGATTTCTCTACAGAATCTCCTCTCTGGTCAACAAAAGCACCATGAGGATTCTGGCGGGAACTCTCGTTCAACCCTTTTTCGATTACGCATGCACCTCCTGGTACCCTAGCACCTCTAAAACCCTCAAATCTAAACTCCAAACATCTCAGAACAAGCTAGTCAGGTTACTTCTAGACCTCCACCCCAGATCCCACCTCACTCCTACCCACTTCTCTAAAGTGGGCTGGCTCAAGGTGGAGGACAGAGTTAAACAACTTGCACTGAGCCTAGTCTATAAAATCCACTACACCTCCCTGATACCGAAGTACATGTCAAATTACTTCCTTAACGTAAATGACCGCCATAACCACAACACCAGGGGGAGCTCCACTAACCACATTAAACCCAGATTCCGAACTAACTAAGGTCTTAACTCATTCTCTTTCTATGCCACATCAATGTGGAATGCGCTCCCAACAGGTATAAAAGAAAGGGCATCTCTATCCTCCTTCAAAACCGCAATAAAAGTTCACCTCCAGGCAGCTACAACCCTAAACTAACACCCTCCCCGGATTGCTAATAATCAAATGCTAATAATCAAATGTAAACAATCAAATGCAGATACTTTTTCTTTTTCTTATGCCTTCTGATCTCTCTCTCTCTCTTTCTCTCTCTCTCTCTCTCTCTCTCTCTCTCTCTCTCTCTCTCTCTCTCTCTCTCTCTCTCTTTCTCTCTCTCTCTCTCTCTCTCTCTCTCTCTCTATGTCCACTACTTGCTGTCCATATCCTACCCCCCCCCCCTCCACATCCCTGATTGTAAATAATGTAAATAATTCAATGTGATTATCTTGTGTGATGACTGTATTATGATGATAGTATATATGATAGTATATATCTGTATCATAAATCAATTTAAGTGGACCCCGACTTAAACAAGTTGAAAAACTTATTCGGTTGTTACCATTTAGTGGTCAATTGTACGGAATATGTACTTCACTGTGCAACCTACTAATAAACGTCTCAATCAATCAATCAAGCATTTGTACTCTCCTGTAGCTCCAGATGGTCAAACACTGACCATGTTGCGGTCTGGAAGCAGTCCTGCGGCTGGAAGAGTGCCCCCTCTGGCCAGGCCTTAGCAGTCCTGGTCATAGGTTTGCTCCTCTTATGGAGGGTGGTGTAGGCAGGAAAACGTAGTAGGGAGAGGTGGTCAGACGTGCTCAGGTGGGGAAAAGAAACAGTCTTGTAGGCTTGCGTTAGATTATAGTAAACCAAGTCAAAGGTATTCTCACCTCTAGTCGGGCACTGTACATATTCTGCAAATTTCGGGAACATATTTTTCACGCAGACTTTGATAAAGTCCACAGCTACAACAAAGGTTGCTTCTGGATGGGCCTGCGTCTGCGTGTTGATAGCATCATGCAGTAGGGAGAGGGTTAAGCTAATGTTAGCTTGCTGTGGTATGTAAGCAGCTGTTAGAATTTCAACAGAGACTTCTTTGGGTAGTCAATCAATCAATCAATCAAAGTTTATTTATATAGCCCTAAATCACGATAGTCTCAAAGGGCTGCACAAGCCACAACAACATCCTCGGCTCAGATCCCACATCAGGGCAAGGAAAAACATTTAACCCAACGGGCTACAATGAGAAACCTTGGAGGGGACCGCAGATGTGGGGACCCCCCAGTAGGTGACCGGTGCAATGGACGTCGAGTGGATCTAGTTAATAGTGTGAGAGTCCAGTCCATATTGGATCTAACATAATAGTATGAGAGTCCAGTCCATAGTGGGGCCAGCAGGAGATCATCTTGAGTGGAGACAAGTCAGCAGCGCAGAGACGTCCCCAACTGATGCACAGATGAGTGGTCCACCCTGGGTCCTGACTTTGAACAGCTAGCGCTCATCTGTGGTCACCTAATCTGTGCCCCCCCCTTTCCTTCGTGGAGAGAGGGGCAGAGCAGAAAAGAGACGGCAGATCAACTTGTCTAAAAGGGGGGTCTATTTAAAGGCTAGAGAAATGAGTTTTAAGATGGGACTTAAATGCTTCACTGAGGTAGCATCTCTAACTTTTACCGGGAGGGTTGTCAGGTTTGTCACTGACAGTTTAGTTATGTTTTGGTTTTTCCTCTGTTTGTCTTTATTTCCTGTCAGTGCTCTTATTTTGGTTGTTTCCTGCTTTTCTCCTGAGCGCTGTTTCCCCTCAGCTGCGGCTGATTGGCACCTGGCCACACCTGGTGTCAATCAGCCGGCTGCTATTCAAACCTGCTTTGCCCTCCAGTCAGTGCTGGAGTATTGTCATTGTCATTGTCGCTGTTTGCGGTAAGCTGTTCCTGTTTGCTGGTTCCTGATAGCTATTTGCAGTTTGCTGTCTCCTAGCTCCTTGTTTCTTGTTTCCTGTTAGCTATATCCTGTTAGCTGTTAGCTGTTTCCAGTTTTTTCTGTTTGCTGGTCCTGTTTCCAGTTTGGCTGTTCGTGGTTTCGGGTTTGTGTTTTTTTTTTCTTATTTTGGACATTAAATCATGTTTTCCTGCACAAAGCCTGCCATCTCTGCATCTTGGGGTTCGTCACCAACACTTTGTGACAAGGGCATTCCAGAGTACTGGAGCCCGAATAAAAAACGCTCTATAGCCCGCATACTTTTTTTAGGCTCTGGAATCACTAATAAGCCGGAGTTCTTTGAATGCAGATTTCTTGCCGGGACATATGGTACAATACACTCAGCAAGATAGGATGGAGCTAGACCGCAGCAGATAATTCTACAATTTGTGCTCCAGTCATCCAGTATATAGATGCACAACTCTGCCCCTCTGCTCTTTATCAGAGTCTGTGAGGCAATCAAAGCACTGCAGGCTGCGGCCTGTTAGCTAAACAGCTACTGTATGTCTGGGAATGAGCAAGTGTACTGTGGCCACGGTTCTGTGATGATAATCACACAGCGGTCCGAAGCCTGTTGTTGCTCGCCATCCGTAGTTCCAGTTTATCTGCTTTGTGGACGATAGATCTGGCGTAGGACTGGCGCTATATAACCGTATTACGAGTTATACCAGTATATTTTATAAAGACATAATGTATTTGAGACAATGCTGCCATACAGATATATGCATTCCTTTATGCAGGGGTGTCCAAAGTGCGGCCCGGGGGCCATTTGCGGCCCGCAGGTCATTTTTTTAATGGCCCCACGGCACATTCTAAAAATACGATTAAAAAAAATCAAAACATAAAAAGTGTATAAAGAGCAAACAGGTGAAATGTAACAAGAAAATGTTACAATGTTTACTCTAATAACACAAAGCTGCCATTCTTTCTTTAAAAAAAAAAAAAAAGAATCAAAATCAATGTTATTATGAATTATTGACTTATTCAAGGCTCCATTTACATCACATTGAATATTCCACTTTGAGATAGTTTTTTGGGAAAATGTTGCATATTTTGTGTTTGCCATTTAAAAAACAGTTAGTTAATTTTAATTTTATTTTTTCTGAGGGGCCTAAAACAAACAAACAAAAAACATAAACAACAATAAAAATTATAATTGACGGATAGATCTGAACTTGATCTTGAGACAATTGTGTTAAAAGTTAAAAAAAAAAAAAAGTATGATTTATTATTTTTTAAACTTTACTGAGCAGGACCTTTTTGGATCCAATGATTTTAGTGGACTTTTTTTTTTTGAGTGTCATTGCTCAAAAAATAATAATTAATTAAAATAAATGTTTTTATGAGTTATTGACCTTTTTAAGGCTCCAATTATTATATAATGCAAAATATTCCACTTAAATTTTTTATTGGGTGAAAATATTGCATATTTTGTGTTTTTTTCCATAAGAAAACAGGGATTTTCTTTGACAAAAAGGGCATATAACTTAAATCTTTAACAACTTTATATTGACAGATTTGATCTAGAGATTTAAACCTTGAATAATAATACAAATAATAATACTGAATAATGACACATTTTTTATATATTTTTGACCATAAACCCTTCAAAGCCTAAGTGGAGGCATCAATGTATATTTTTTTAAACATATATTTTATTTTTTTTAAAAATAAAACATATCAAAATGGCCCCCGCTTGCTTTGATTTTTCAGGGTGTGCCCTCAGTGGAAAAAGTTTGGACACCCCTGCCTTAATGTCTTGACGCGGATGTCTCTCTGCTCGGTCTCTCTGCGCTGGATTGGAGCCGTGTTGCCTTGACACAAACTCCAGTATGATAGTGTGTGAAGCATACCTGTCAACCTTCCTCTTTTTGTCTGGAAATCACATTTGTCCTTCTATCTTGGCGTTTTGCCCATCTCGCCCCCCCCCCCCCCCCCCCCCCCCAGATTTTGCTCTCAATGAAAAAATGGAATCCTCAGCAGTATTGCCAGAGATCGGGTCCGTTTGATCCAAGCCTTGGTAACACACGGCATTAATCTGGGCAACATGCGTTCATGACAGCAGCCAGTGTGGCGAGTTGCAATTTACGCGATTATATCAAATCAACAACGCAAGAGAGATGAACGTACTTGAAAACAATGAGAAGGACATTTCTGTCAAAATACAAACTTTATGTAAACTAGGGATGTGAAATGTATATCCCACGGGCTGGATCAGGCCCTTGAGCAGGTTTAATCCAGCTCGCAGTCCGCAAGAAAAATTGGCTAACTATAAAAATGAGCTGCAATGTTTAATGAAAGAAACTGCTGTTCTAAATAAATCCACTTGATGTCGCAATCGCAATTCTGTTAGGCAAGCAATATAATATAAAAATGAAACATAAAACCTGCTGCATTACGTCCTCTGCTTCAAACACATTAGGCTTGACAACTTCATTGCCCCAAAATGTCTCTGACAAAAAACACCCATAACCTTGATCTCCCCCTGGGAGGTGAGGGGAGCAGTGAGCAGCAGCGGTGGTCACGCCCGGGAATATTTTGGTGATTTAACCCCAAATTCAACCCATGATGCTGAGTGCCAAGCAGGGAGGTAATGGGTCCCATTTTTATAGTCTTTGGTATGACTCGGCGGGGTTTGAACTCACAAACCTACCGATCTCAGGGCGGACACTCTAACCACTAGGCCACTGAGCAGGTTATTATAAGGTGCACTGCTGATGAACAGGTCTATTCAGGTCTTTTTTCATACAAAAGGCGCATTAAGGGGTCATATTTTTTTTCTTATTATGATTTTTTTCTAAATGTAAAACACTTCCTTGTGGTCTACATAACATGTAATGGTGGTTCTTTGGTCAAAATGTCGCATGGATTATGTTTTACAGATCATCTTCAAGCCGCTTTCTGACAGTCGCTTCCGAATGCGCCGTTTTGTGGGCGGTCTTATTTACGTGGCTCACCTTCGGCAGCGTCTTCTCCCCGTCATCTTTGTTGTAGCGGTGTGGCGTGCAAGGACGGGAGTGGAAGAAGTGTCTAAAGATGGAGCTAACTGTTTTAATGACATTCAGACTTTACTTCAATCAACAAGTTAAAAAGTTAAAAAAAAGTTAGGTACCAATGATTGTCACACACACACTAGGTGTGGCAAAATTATTCTCTGCATTTGACCCATCACCCTTGATCACCCCCTGGGAGGTGACGGGAACAGTGAGCAGCAGTGGTGGCCACGCCCGGGAATAATTTTTTGCTTGATTTAACCCCCATTCCAACCCTTGATGCTGAGTGCCAAGCAGGGAGGTAATGGGTCCATTTTTATAGTCTTTGGTATGACTTGGCTGGGGTTTGAAACTCACAACCTACCGATCTCAGGGCAGACCCTCTAACCACTAGGCCACTGAGTAGGTTAAAGGAGCAGCAATCTCCTCATCCGTGGCTCAATAATGCAACAACAACGCCGAAACGTGTCCCGTGACAAACATCTGACCGGAACTGTAATAACTAAAGTCCTTGGGTGAATAATGTAAACCCACTACAGTTTTTAGTGCTTTGATCGCTGGCTACTGACAGACATAAGTAAGAACTTTACACTACTTTATATTAGAAATGGCAACAGCGGAGGATGAATGTCCCATAACAAGAAGATAGAGAAAAGAAGAAGCTTATCGACTACGGCGTCGGCACGAAGTACAATTGCGGACGCACGCATATTTTCAGGACTTATGCAGATCCAAATACAGATCAGAAGGTAAGAAAAGTTGGTTTTGCATAATATCGCAAAACAAAACGCCAGATAATATGTCTGCTAATGGTTGCCATTTTGCGGTCCTTATACACACACCATAGTAATACTCGTATGTTTAATGCGCTGACAAGCATCAAGCGGCACGACTTCATAGCTTACAGAAGTCGTACTAAAACATTATGACAGATTTGGAACATTTAAAGTTTTGGTGTTGTTTACTGCCATCATATTGCAGTCTACAAGTATCTCTTATGTATGACTGCCATCTGGTGACACTTATCATTACACCATGTACCAAATGAAATTGCTTCGAAGTCAGTAAGCACAACCAGAATTATGCCGTACATTAGGCGCACCGGGTTATAAGGCACACTGTCGATTTTTGAGAAAATGGAAGGATTTTAAGTGCGCTTTATAGTCCAAAAAACACGGTATCTTTGGTGTTATCTGCTATTTTGATTCTGGGACCTCCTATCCGTATTTGTTACAGATGTTCTGGTAAACTAAGCCTGCTGCCTGGTTATGGTGCTCCATGCATGCTTTGCCTGCCAGCATCTTACACCCTGCAGTGATGTGCTCTGGGGCTTCTTTGCACAGCCTGCACCTGTGGTCTTGTCTCATGTGGTAGGCCCCGCCTCTATGGATATTGTGCTGCTATACAGCCTTTCCCAGCCACTGGTATGTTTTCTCAATGTCAGCCACTTCAGTTTGTTGGTGGTACATGCCATGCAGGGGTTTCCATGACAACCTGTCTGGCTCCTGCTTGACACTGAACTGTGGGAATCTAAGGTGTTTGTAGCTGTCCTGTCTGTTATGTTGCCTTCTGGTAGTTCAACTCCTTCAGGTGTGATCGTCTTACCTCGTCTAGATATCATTCGCCCACACTTACCTAGTCCCGATGACATTCCCATGTTGCCGCTGTATATTCTTGTCGGGTGAATCAGAGAGTCAAAGTCGCTTGGCATCCACGTAGAGGAGGTGGCTGATGTTTTATTTCAGTCCATTTCAGAATAAATTATATAAATGTTGATGTGTATTTCTGGTTTCCCGGGCAGTGCGGCTGGATCAAAAGAGACGTCGGAGACGCTTTTAAGAGCTATAAGTTGCTTTATTACAAGCGAGTGTCATTATGCAAGACTGCAGTTCCTGGAGGAGGTCAGGTTAAGACAATGTGTTTCTCTAAACGCGGAGAAGCCAAACCATCAGTTTTATATTCCCCCTTTATGTCTCTGTGTGTGTGTGCTAAGTCAGGACAGCACACCCTGACCATAAAAGGAGATGTTTGTGTGCAAGTGTCTGGAAAGACAACAGATGCAGGTCGTATCTTAGATACTGGCATTAAGCTAAACATGTAGTCTCTTCTCACGGATAGGGCCATCACCTTTGCATACCAAGGTCAAATGTTATTGCCTTTTCTTCCACGAGAACTAATCCAATCCACACACAAATATCAATACTAAAGGGCTCTATGTTATGTTGTGCCTAAACTGAAATACCTATTTTTTAAACTGGTGGTCTTATTTCTCCAAGATTATTTATCATTTATTTATTTTTAATTTATTTATTTTTTTAAATTTATGTATTATCATTTATTTATTTATTTATCATTTATTAATATAAACATTCACCATATGCAAAGCATAATGAGTTTATTAATTCACTTCAATGCATATATATATATATATATATATATATATATATATATATATATATATATATATATATATATATATATATATATATATATATATATATATATATATATATATATATATATATATATATACATATATTTATGTATATATAATTATTAGGGCTGTCAAAGTTAACCCGATAATGGTGAGTTAACTATAATTTTCTTTAATGGTGGTATTTTTTTAAAGCGCAACTAATAGACTAATAGTGTTGCTTAGTTCCATAGTGTGGGAAAATGTAGCTTTGTTGAGTTACTAATGAGCCACATGCGCCAAAAAATAGCTATCAGAAATAGACAAAAAAAGGGTACATTATGGAAAGCCACGGCAAGTTATTCTCCCGACAAGACAAGATCATTTTAATCCACTATTGGCGTGAGACGTCATCACTGCAGCAAATGCCTGCTGGAGCGATTGCATTCAGAGATATGGAACTCCATGTCCTTGTTTAGATTACAGTTTAGTGCATTGATGAAATAAAATGTAGATTGTTACTGTAACTGGTTTAGTAAGACAGGTTAAATAGCTCAACAGAACGGAAAGACGGTAGACGAAAGGCACTATATTCCAGTCAGGTCTGTCTTAAAAAACATGCCAAGACACCTCTTCTGAAACCAATCACAAAAAATAATAGCACTACTCGTCACATCTGGTCAAACTACACCAACCAAAATGGAAAAAAATGGCTTACATCACGATCATGCTTTGATTGTCAAATATGTTATGTAATGTAATCTGTGATCTTCCAACCTAAATAAATGCTAGTACGCCTGTTGAGGAATATAGAGAGGGGGGATTTTTCTGGCAGGGTGTATGTACCTTTATATAATGTTCTGATTAATAGTTCTCAATTACAGAATGTTTAGCTAGCTGAATATTACAGTTAATTAATAAATAGGGAAGATTAATCCATTGTCATGCAGTGATGTATAAACCATTAACTTGTACAAGACGTAATGTACAGAATATTAGAAGCCTTTATTTAGGTAGAAATATCAAATATTACATTACCAAACATATTTGACAATCAAACAAAGATCGTAACAATCCACATTTTGTGTTATTAATTTGCGAAACTGGTATGCAAACACAGAAGTGTTGCTCCTCTCCTCTGAATGCAAGTGCTCCTACAGCAGGAATTGAAATTCTGTCGGGCAGGTAATTGTTTAATTTTTTTTAAATTAAAAGCGTGTTTATGTCCATTTCCTGTTGAGCTGTTTAAAAAGGCATGTTGTTTTATAAACATATAATTAAAGCAAAACAAATGTCCCGTCATCGGTTACATTTTTTTAACATTGTCTGTTGTACACTTATAAATTATTAGATACTTTAGTGTTAACTATGAACAAAATGCGATTAATTAATTGTGTGACAGCCTTAATTATATTTGTTTTTATAAATGAATAAAATAATAAATATGGCATTAAAATCCATGATTCATTTTTAAAATATTTTCATTCATAAGTTTATGCAATGTAATTATTAAATGTTATGTATTAAATGAATGTATTAAAAAAAAACATTTTAAATGAATAATGAATTAATGCATACCGTATTTCCTTGAATTGCCGCCGGGTATATAGTATGTGCATGCCTCGATTTACCGCAGGGTCAAACTCGTTTCGCAAAATAATTTGCGCATGCCTAGATTTACCGCCGGGTAAGTCACGTACCTACTACGTTTTTAGCGTTACCCGGCAGTTCGCGGGGGGGGGGGGGGGTCAAAATCCTGGAGAAAAATGTGTACGTAATTGTTGAATGACCCCTTGTAAAAATAAAGAGTGCCACGTTATAATTGCCTTTTCAGACCCAAACAAAAAGAACTCCCGGGATGATTCATTGTGCTTTAAATTTTATTGCGGCATTAAGCGATGTCATGATTATCCTTACATCACACTCAAATTTATAAGCGCATGCCTAAATTTACCGCATGCCTTTGGTAAGCGCCGGAGTGAGAAGAGGTTTTAAATTAATTACCACCACTGCGCTAATTCAAGGAAATACGGTATGTACAGTAGTTACAGTATCCTGTGGCTCTTCATCCAGTAAAAATAAGAATGTTTCTTCCACATCCAAGCATTGATTTTTATTTTCCACGTTCACACTCAGAAGAAAAGGACACGTTAATGTCATCTAACACAATTTATTCCAACGTTTGTTGACAGTAGCTTTGTTTTCTTCACACGTCAACTGTTGGCGTTCTGCAGAGTCGTGTCCGACATGGCCGTGATATCAAACAAATATTGTTGAGAATGAAGAAATTAATAAATACGCACCTTTTAAAACGGATCTACCTCGGGACCGCGGTCTTATTTCCGGGTCCGAGTGGATCTCGTCTCCGGTCGGGCACACGTCTGACCTACTCTAGCGGGGACACAGCGTAGCGGCGTTTTACGTTACCATGCGTCACGCAGCTTTTCTGTCGCTGTAAACTTTAGCAAAGTAAAGGGACGACTGCCAGTCACACACAAGAAACATCGAGGCTGTAAACATTTGAATATGACACACACACACACACACACACACACACACACACACACACACACACACACACACACACACACACACACACACACACACGCACACACACACACACACATACAACAGGGTTGGAGAGTTTACAAAATCGCTGGCCTCACTCGTCAGTCGGCTTCCTCTCCCGCTTGCGAGTTAAGGCCACAGGGGAAGGCGAGAGACAAAGGCTGCCAGCCCCCGGCCTGCGAGGACCTGAGCTCATGAGCAAGGCAGGCGGCTACGTCAGTGAATGAAGCTCTTTAATGGAACCTGCGAGGGGGGAATGTTCGGTCGGCAGTCTGTTCGGCGGATGGAGGGTCTCCAGCAGAAACGGGGTGAGGTCTCAGGATAGGGCCCTTTCAGGATGTGTTTTGGTTCCATTGGAAAAGTTATCTTCTAAGGGGATTTGATTCCTTTTAGTATGCAAACTCTTTGTTTCTGCGTGTTTGGTTGCGCTTGTGTCCCAAATTCCACCACGGGAATACGACCTAGTCCTGTAAAAGAGGGAGAGATCAGTATGAGCCACGTCAAATATCACCTAATACTTTGTGTCACCAACCCAGGGGTCCGAAACCCAAAACATTAAAAGAGCCATATTGGACCAAAAAAAAAAAATGCAAGTGTCTATATTAGCTATATTAGACTACTATGGTTTTATGGGGCAATACAAGTACTTGGGAGTCCACTTGAACAGCAGACTGGACTGGAAGGACAACAGAAAAGCTGTACACAAGAAGGGCATGAGCAGACTCTTTTTCCTGAGGAAGCTTAAGTCCCTTAAAGGCCTACTGAAACCCACTACTACCGACCACGCAGTCGGACAGTTTGCAACACATGCCAATACGGCCAGGTTAGATTAGTAAAGTGCAATTTTAAATTTCCCGCGAAATATCCTGCTGAAAACGTCTCGGTATGATGACGTTTGCGCGTGACGTCACGGATTGTAGCGGACATTTTGGGACAGCATTGTGGCCAGCTATTAAGTCGTCTGTTTTCATCGCAAAATTCCACAGCATTCTGGACATCTGTGTTGGTGAATCTTTTGCAATTTGTTTAATGAACAATGGAGATAGCAAAGAAGAAAGCTGTAGGTGAGAAGCGGTGTATTAGCGGCCGGCTGCAGCAACACAAACACGTAGGCAGTGTTTCATTGTTTACATTCCTGAACAATGACAGTCAAGCTTTACCATTGGCCTGGGACAACAGAGACTCTTACCAGGAGGACTTTGAGTTTGATACGCGGTACCGTGAGTACGCAGCTGCGGCTTCCAAACATTTGATCGCTTGCCCGTACGTGCGTACCGCTATGTGCATGTCACGTACGTGACTTTGGGGAAATATATGTGCTGTATAAACTTTGCGGAGGTGAACGGTACTTTGGGCTGTGGGATTGAGTGTGTTGTGCGGGTGTTTTAGTTGTATTGGTGGGTTATATGGACGGGAGGGGGGAGGTGTTTGTTATGCGGATTAATTTGTGGCATATTAAATATAAGCCTGGTTGTGTTGTGGCTAATAGAGTATATATATGTCTTGTGTTTATTTACTGTTTTAGTCATTCCCAGCTGAATATCAGGTCCCACCCGCCTCTCACAGCATCTTCCCTATCTGAATCGCTTCCACTGCCCTCTAGTCCTTCCCTCTCACTTTCCTCATCCACAAATCTTTCATCCTCGCTCAAATTAATGGGGTAATCGTCGCTTTCTCGGTCTGAATCGCTCTCGCTGCTGGTGGCCATAATGGGTCCCATTTTTATAGTCTTTGGTATGACTCGGCCGGGGTTTAAACTCACAACCTACCAATCTCAGGGACACTCTAACCACTAGGCCACTAAGCGATGATATTATGTTCCTTCTATCCCTCAGGCGGTACTGCATCAAAAAGCGACATCAGTGTGTAAAGCATATCACCACATGGGCTCAGGAACACTTCAGAAACCCACTGTCAGTAACTACAGTTTGTCGCTACATCTGTAAGTGCAAGTTAAAACTCTACTATGCAAAGCGAAAGCCATTTATCAACAACACCCAGAAACGTCGCCGGCTTCGCTGGGCCCGAGCTCATCTAAGATGGAGTGATGCAAAGTGGAAAAGTGTTCTGTGATCTGAGGAGTCCACATTTCAAATTGTTTTTGGAAACTGTGGACGTCGTGTCCTCTGGAACAAAGAGGAAAAGAACCATCCGGATTGTTGTAGGCGCAAAGTTCAGAAGCCAGCATCTATATTTATATATATATATTTATTAGGGCTGTCAAAGTTAACGCGATAATGGTGAGTTAACAAAAATGTTCTTTAATGGTGGTATTTTTCCATTAAGACACTTTTTTGCAATGTGTTGCTGCCATTAGATTCTATGTTAATGATTATTTGCAAAAAGAAATTAAAGTTTCTCAGTTCGAACATTAAATATCTTGTCTTTGAGGTCTATTCAATTGAATATAAGTTGAAAAGGATTTGCAAATCATTGTATTCTGTTTTAATGTACGGTTTACACAACGTGCCAACTTCCCCGGTTTTGGGTTTTGTATTTTAAGATGGTATTATATTCATCTTTTAAAATTTTGCAATTCAGTAAGTAGGGATGCTACTCGAAACCGGTTTTTCCGGTTGTTCGATAAGAAAAGAACCGAGTCCTCGGATTCGAATCCCTTTTTGAGAACCGGTACCCGTTATCGAGACCACTATAGTAAAGAAAAAGAGTTGGTTCTTTATTCGAATCCCTGGGAACCAATCCCGTCCCGACCAGAAATGCCCCGTGAGACATCACAAGAAATGACGTCACGTAGCTCAGTCATTAGGCGCAGATAGGAAAAGCAGGAAAAACAATTGACCGGAAAAAGCGCTCCAAGGTGTAATAAAGTTCAAAACAAAAGGTATAATCCAATGAATAACTTTACTGAGAGATTTGAGCAGGGTACAAACACATGACGAACACTTTTACGACCAACCGGAAACATAGCAACCAGGCTAGCAACGCACCTCCTTTACGGCAGCTGTCGCAACGTTCTTAAAGCAACCGCAGCACATACATATATATACACAACACATCTCCCTTTTTTAACTTTTGTTTTTCTTTCCTTGTAAACAAAACAAAATCACACTGTATATGTGTTGTCTGTCTTAATTATAAATAATGCAGACAAGGCGTGTTGGCTGAGTTCTTGACGTTTACTTTCATAGCGTGCTCATAACCTCATTCTTAGCTGCCGGGTGGCGACATGCAACAACACTTTTCGGGGCTACCGCGCATGCTCGTCACTCCCGTTGCATGCTGGGTAGTGTACTTGTTAATTCCCTGGCCTAGCTCATAACATCACATCTTTCCCCCTATGAAGAAATAATGTTAACTCAATAAAGTGTATTTCTTTTTTTAGCTTTAACTTTTCATTTTTTAGCATTGTAACCACATTTGCAAACAACTTTTCTCTTCATAGAATTTTCTTTCAATAAAGAAATAAAGTGCAAAAATGTCAAAACATCATAACAAACAGTTATGTCAAATAGCAGCAGAAGTGCACTTTTTGGAGAGCTGTATTATTTTCAGTTTTGTGCCCAAGGGACTGATTTTATTTAACACTATATTATTATTTATACACCTATAGTGATCACAGAGACAGGTTGTTTTTGTGTTACTGTATATATTTGTTTTTCTGAAAAATCCCACTTAATATATACTTTGGGTAACAACAGTCAATATTTATTTATTTTATTTTATTTTTTTAGGGGGGTAACAGTCAATATTTATTTATTTATTAGATTTTATTTTTTTCTTATATAATAAAAGTGAGCTTTTGTTAAACCAAATATTGTGTTTTTTTTTTCCATATACAACAACCTATCTGGACTCGATAAGAGAATCGATAAGGAATCGGTTCGATAAGAGGATTCGATAATAGACTCGAACTCGATAATTTCTTATCAAACATCATCCCTAACAGTAAGTGACAATTAACCTTCCAGGTGATATATGTGCTTCTATCTCCTTCAATCATGTTCCACAAAACTTTGACTACGTTATTTATTTTTTTTAAATTAGGAGTTTGAGGTTAGAGCAACAGGCTTCCTTAGTTAGTCAGCGCGCACACACAGCTGGCGTGTGTGCTGCAGGAGGAGGAGACTCATCGAAGAGTACAAAGTTAGCGGTCAGAATTAGTTTCTCCAAGTTTGGTGAATATACTGTATGTATGTACCGGTGAGTAGAAATACACTTTAATCTCACTTTTGTTACGTTAGAGCGGGGTCAGCAACCTGCGGCTCTCGAGGCGCATGCGGCTCTTTATACCGCCCTAGTGGCTCCCTGGAGCATATTTAAAAAACGGTTGAAAATTGAAAAAGATGGGGGAAAAATATATTTATTGTTTTATTAGGTTTTTTGTTTTGAGGACAAACATGACACAAACCTTCTAATTGTTAGAAAGCCCACAGTTTAATATGTATGTGTGTATGCTTCACTGATGAGAATATTTGGTGGACATCCTTTTGTCCTACTAATTTCGGCGGTTCTTGACTGTGACCCAACTGTTTGTTTACATGTAAAATCTTCCACTCCTTCTTTGTCTCATTTTGTCCACCAAAAGTTTTATGATGTGCGTGAATGCCCAAAGGTGAGCTTTGTTGATGTTATTGACCCGTGTGGAGTGCTAATCAGGCATATTTGGTCATTGCATGACTGCAAGCTAATCAATGCTAACATGCTATTTAGCCTCGCTGTATGTACATATTGCATCATTATGCCTCATTTGTAGATACATTTGAGCTCATTTAGTTTCCTTTATTTATGTCCTCTTTGTATATAATTTAGTTTTGCATGTCTCATGACACATTATCTGTATGTAATAGTGGCTGCATTTCAGATAGTTGCTTGTGTGCCATGTTGTTCCAGACCACAGCAAACGTTACCCAGCTTACCAAAGATTGTAATAAATCTAGTAGAAGAAGACAGCCTGCCGTTTCCTTTAACCTGGACACACACATCTATATATTTGGCCATTAAAAGCCAGTAATTTCCAGGAGTTATCTCACCTTCTGAGTGGCCTCTGATTTACTAATGGTTTCTAATGTTGTAAAAATGTGTAGAATAATATTACATTTGAACTCAGCTTCAGCCTGCGACACAGTCAGTTTTGATAGTAGGCTATTATAGCTAATATAGACACTTACGTCATGTGTTGCCTTCATTATAAGACTTATATACGGATTTTCATTTTTTGCGGCTCCAGACAGATTTGTTTTTGTATATTTGGTCCAATATGGCTCTTTCAATGTGTTGGGTTGCCGACCCCTGCGTTATAGAGTCTCATTTGATAAACGTTTGTAAAAGTTTGCTCTGCTCATTTTCATCAGCCTGTCAATGAGCTGGTTCATTGTACGTTAGTATTAAGTTACAGGCAACCTTCATCCTGTATAACTGTATTGCTTTTTTTGAGATTATATGACGTGCACATATGTGCACGTCATATGTACGGTATAATACACTTTCATTTGTGTGCTTAGTTTTACTGTAACTTCATTATCAAAAATAAAACTCAGGTTGTTTTTTTCGCTCTAATTTAAAAGACTGTTATTCACTGTATTGCCAAAAGTATTTGGCCACCTGCCTTGACTCACATATGAACTTGAAGTGCCATCCTATTCCTAAGCCATAGGGTTCAATATGATGTCGGTCCACCTTTTGCAGCTATTACAGCTTCAACTCTTCTGGGAAGGCTGTCCACAAGGTTGCGGAGTGTGTTTAAAGGAATTTTCCACCATTGTTCCAAAAGCGCATTGGTGAGGTCGAGAAGGCCTGGCTCTCAGTCTCCTTTCTAATTCATCCCAAAGGCGTTCTATCGGGTTCAGGTCAGGACTCTGTGCAGGCCAGTCAAGTTCATCCACACCAGACTCTGTCATCCATGTATTTATGGACCTTGCTTTGTGCACTGGTGCACAGTCATGTTGGAAGAGGAAGGGCCCCGCTCTAAACTGTTCCCACAAGGTTGGGAGCATGGAATTGTCCAAAATGTTTTGGTATCCTGGAGCATCAAAGGTCTTTTCACTGGAACTAAGGGGCAAAGCCCAACTCCTGAAAAACAACCCCACAACATAATTCCTCCTCCATCAAATTTCACACTGTGCTCAATGCTGTCCGAAATGTACCGTTCTCCTGACAAGCTCCAAACCCAGACTCGTCCATCAGATTGCCAGATGGAAAAGCATGACTCATCCCTCCAGAGAACGCGTCTCCACTGCTCTAGAGTCCATTGGCGACTACTACTGGACTCTAGGGCCACTGCATCCAATGCTATGAATTGGACTTGATGATGTACGGCTTAGATACAGCTGCCCGGCCATGGAAGCCCATTCCTTGAAGCTATCTGCGTACTGTACGTGGGCTAATTGGAAGGTCACATGAAGTTTGGAGCGGACTGTGCAGAAAGTCGTTGCACTATGCGCTTCAGCATCCACTGACCCCTCTCTGTCAGTTTACGTGGCCTACCACTTCATGGCTGAGTTGCTGTTGATCACAAACTCTTCCATTTTCCTATAATGAAGCCGACAGTTGACTTTGGAATATTTAGGACGACTGGATTTGTTGCACAGGTGGCATCCTATGACAGTTCCACGCTGGAAATCACTGAGCTCCTGAGAGCGGCCCATTCTTTCACAAATGTTTGTAGAAACAGTCTCCATGCCTAAGTGCTTGATTTTATACACCTGTGGCCGGGCCAAGTGATTAGGACACCTGATTCTGATCATTTGGATGGGTGGCCAAATACTTTTGGCAATATAGTGTATTTGGCAAACTAAATTCCAACATTTAGGGGAGGACAGATAATATATGTCAACAAACCAGGGGTGTACAAAGTGCAGCCTGTGTTACATTGTAATAAAATGAGCAGCAACAATTGAAAAATACAACTAGACGACCTAGACTTTGCAGACGATCTAGCTCTCCTGGCTCACACTCACCAACAGATGCAAGACAAATCACAAAAACTACAAGGAACTGCTGCATTTCTTGGGCTTAAGATCAATTCACAAAAAACAAAGGTCATGTGTATCAATAACAAGAACAATACACCAATAACAATGGACCATAATCAATTAGAGGAGGTAGTCAGTTTTACATACTTAGGGAGCATAATCAGTGTAGATGGAGGGGCAGATGAAGATGTCAAATCCAGAATAGGGAAAGCAAGAACATCATTCAACTTACTAAACAAAATATGGAGAGCAAAAAACATTTCTCTCAAAACCAAACTGAAAATATTTAACTCAAATGTCAAATCCATTCTGCTGTACGGATCAGAAACGTGGAAAACCACCAATAGCATACTCAATAAACTACAGACATTCGTAAACTGTTGCCTCCGTCGGGTCCTAGGAGTCTACTGGCCAGACATCATCACCAATGCCAACCTGTGGGAACTCACCACACAAGAACCAGTGGAACTGCAAATCAGGAGAAGGAAGTGGAGCTGGATAGGCCACACACTCAGAAAACCCAATAAATCAATCACCAAACAGGCACTAACATGGAACCCACAGGGAAAAAGAAACAGAGGGAGACCAAGAACAACCTGGAGAAGAAGCACGGAACAGGAGATGAGGGGTGAGGGGCTGTCATGGCAACAACTCGACCGAAGGGCACAAGACCGGAATGGATGGAAGGCTTTCGTCGGCTGCCTATGTTCCTCAGCGAATACTAAGGCCTAAGTAAGTAACTAAGTAATTGAAAAATAGAGCATAACATTTTTTCAGCCTTTTTGAAGAAAACAGATGCATCAATGCAATGATGCATCAGGATATTGACACCTCCACCACACCCCTACCCATGCCCCCACCACTAGTATAATAGCAATATGTTGGAAACAATGCAGGCTATAAGCTACTTGGAGCTAGCAGCTACAAAACAGTTAAGCACACAAGCTAGACATACGTAATAAATGTCCTTCCCTGAATCGGTTAATTCTGTAAAGCATCAGAGGGTCACCGCTGTGATGAACTCCACACTATTATTCTCCACTTCTCCTGGTCATGAGCCAGGGCCTGCATCTGGGCAAAGGATCTCTTTGACCACTCTGTTATATTATCTGACCAGCACGTCTCTGTCTTCCTCTCTTTTGTGCACCTTCCACCATTCCTTGCAGTACAGTTTAGCGAGGCCACCTGATCGTGTTACTCAGCCATACCATCGCGGTTTCCTCGTTTTTCACCGTTGTTAGTAGATCTTCATATGGAATGAAGCATCTCTTGATGGTAAATAAATAAATGAATAGTTAATAAGGTTTTACTACTTACGTATAAAATATTAAAAAGTCTAGCTCCATCCTATCTTGCTGATTGTATTGTAGCATATGTCCCGGCCAGAAATCTGCATTCTAAGAACTCCGGCTTATTAGTGATTCCCAGGACCCAAAAAAAGTCTGCGGGCTATAGAGCGTTTTCTGTCATGTCTATGTGATCATGTTTTGTTTTAGTCATGTTCGGTTTTGTTTTTGGACTCTTTATGCACTTTTGTTTGTTTTGTCACCATAGCAACCCATTAGTTTTCACCTGTCATGTCACGCACCTGTTTCACGTTTTGAGTCACGCACCTGTTTCCACTGATCATGTCACTGCTATTTAAAGGCCTACTGAAACCCACTACTACCGACCACGCAGTCTGATAGTTTATATATCAATGATGAAATCTTAACATTGCAACACATGCCAATACGGCCGGGTTAACTTATAAAGTGCAATTTTAAATTTTCCGAGAAACTTCCGGTTGAAAACGTCTATATATGATGACGTATGCGCGTGACGTCAATGGTTGAAACGGAAGTATTGTATCCAAAACAAAAAGCTCTGTTTTCATCGCAAAATTCCACAGTATTCTAGACATCTGTGTTGGTGAATCTTTTGCAATTTGTTTAATGAACAATGAAGACTGCAAAGAAGAAAGCTGTAGGTGGGATCGGTGTATTAGTGGCGGACTACAGCAACACAACCAGGAGGACTTTGACTTGGATAGCAGACGCGCTATCCAACGCTAGCCGCCGACCGCATGTATGATCGGGTGAAGTCCTTCGTCGCTCCGTCGATCGCTGGAACGCAGGTGAGCACGGGTGTTGATGAGCAGATGAGAGCTGGCAGGCATAGGTGGATAGCTAATGTTTTTAGCATAGCTCTGTGAGGTCCCGTTGCTAAGTTAGCTTCAATGGCGTCGTTAGCAACAGCATTGTCAAGCTTCGCCAGGCTGGAAAGCATTAACCGTGTATTTACATGTCCATGGTTTAATAGTATTGTTGATTTTCTGTCTATCCTTCCAGTCAGGGGTTTATTTCTTTTGTTTCTATCTGCAGTTAAGCCCGATGCTATCACGTTAGCTCCGTAGCTAAAGTGCTTCGCCGATGTATTGTCGTGGAGATAAAAGTCACTGTGAATGTCCATTTCGCGTTCCCGACTCTCATTTTCAAGAGGATATAGTATCTGAGGTGGTTTAAAATCCAAATCTGTGATCCACAATAGAAAAAGGAGAAAGTGTGGAATCCAATGAACCCTTGTACCTAAGTTACGGTCAGAGCGAAAAAAGATATGTCCTGCACTGCACTCTAGTCCTTTACTGTCACGTACCTCATCCACAAATCTTTCATCCTCCCTCAAATTAATGGGGTAATCGTCGCTTTCTCGGTCAGAAGCGCTCTCGCTGCATTGAAAACAATGGGGAAATGTGAGGAGCCTTTCAAACTGTGATGTCACGCTACTTCCGGTACAGGCAAGGCTTTTTTTTATCAGCGACCAAAAGTTGCGAACTTTATCGTCGATGTTCTCTACTAAATCCTTTCAGCAAAAATATAGCAAAATCGCGAAATGATCAAGTATGACACATAGAATGGATCTGCTATCCCCGTTTAAATAAAAAAAATTCATTTCAGTAGGCCTTTAAGCCTGTCTGTTTCTGTTGTTCGGCGTGGTGACATTATCAATCCAACCATGCTACTGCTACCCATGATATTCCTGTCTGCCATAGTTTTCATGCTGTTCTATGCCAAGTAAGTTTTTGTTTATTATTCATAGTTTCTGCTTTTGTGCAAGTTTTGTTTCATTAGTCAAGTTTGTTCTCCGCCATTGTGCGCGCCTTTTGTTTGCTTCCTTTTTTTTGTAGTTTGTTAGTGTTAATAAATCATGTACTTACATTCACGTCTTGCCCGCGCCAACTTTCCGTTGCATTGCGGGAAAACACAACAACCGAAGGACCACGTTCTGACAGTTTTCTATTGGGGCTCCAGTACTCTGGAATGCCGCCCCGGTAACAGTTAGAGATGCTACCTCAGTAGAAGCATTTAAGTCCCATCTTAAAACTCATTTATACACCCTAGCTTTCAAATAGGCCCCTTTTTAGACCAGTTGATCTGCCGTCTCTTTTCTGCTCTGCCCCCCTCTCCTGCGTGGAGAGGTTATCAGGTGACCACAGATGACGCGCTAGCTGTTCAAGTCTCTGCGCTGCTGACTTGTCTCCATTCAAGATGATTCCCTGTTGGCCCCACTATGGACTGGACTCTCACACTATTAACTAGATCCACTCGACATCCCACATCGCCTGATGTGGGATTTGAGCAGAGGATGTCGTTTGTGCAGCCCTTTGAGACACTTTTGATTACGGGCTATATAAATAAACTTTGATTGATTGATTGATTAATGAATTATACTTGTACAGCGCTTGTCTACCATCTAAACCTTTCTTTACTTGTGACGTGATCCATGTATGAAATGCCAAGAATGTAGCGGGAGCATTTCATCTCGAGTGCTTGAATTTTTCTTTATATTTCTGCGAGTCCATGTTTTGCAGGCATACAGGAAGATGGAAAATACCAGTGATCATAAAAGGCTGATCTTTTGCCTGATGGTAATGCTTCCATCTTTTCAGATGGTTTTTAGTCTGGAGAGTGCAGTCAGTTTTTGCAAGGATTTCTGTCCTTGAACCCTCATCGTTTATGATGGATCCTATAACTTGAACTGGTGGACTTGTTCAGGTCTCTAACCATGCACCTTAATATCTTTTGTGATGGTGACATGATTGTTTGCCATGAGTTATCTTTTTTATGCACTTATTTCCATTCATATTTTGTGGCAGCACAGTAGGGATGTTTGACTAAGTTTTCCAATTCTTCTTTTCCCGCTAATCCATTTATGTCAGGGGTGTCCAAAGTGCGGCCCGGGGGCCATTTCCGGCCCGCAGCTAATTGTTTACCGGCCCGTCACACATTCTGGAAATGCTATTGCAAAAATAAAAAATAAACATTACAAAAAGTGGAATGAGATGAAATCTAACTAGAAAAAGTTGCAATGTTGACACAAAGCTGCCATGCAGGCTGCTTTTTTTCTTTTGTCTATCTTTATTTGTCTTTTTTTACCATTGCTTAAAAAAAAAAAAAATCAAAGTTATAATGAATTATTGACCTATTTAAGGCTCCAATTATTTCAAATATTTCACTTTAAAATGTTTTATGTGGAAAATATTGCATATATTGTGTGGTTGCCATACAAAAACATCAATGTTTTCTTTGACAAAAGAGCATAAAACAAACAAAATAATAGTTCAAACGTAAAATCAACAGATATATCTGAAGTTGATCTCGTAACTTAAGTGTTAAAAGTAAAAAAAAACCTAATACAAATGTATCACTTTGAGTGGGGCACCTTTTGTATCCTAAATATATTTAATGGGATTTTGTTTATCTTTTCACTGTGATTACTCAAAAATAACAATGAATTAATATCAATGGTGTCTTGCATTATTGATGTTTTTAAGGCTATAGTTACTTCACATCAAACATTGCTTTCTTAATGTTTTGGGCAGTGGGGGAAATACTGCATATTTCAGTTTTATTATAAAAAACAAAGTTGTCTTGACAGAAAAGGCATAAAACCTTTTTGGTTTTTTAAATTTTATATCAACCTGAAGTTGATATACTGTAGAGATTTACTGTAAGCGTTAAATAAAAAAAATTAAAAAATAATTTGACTTGTTTTTAACATTTTAATGACTTAGACACTTTATGGTCCCCGGGAGCCCTAAAGGTAAAAAAACCAACAAAATCCATATATTTTGTTATGATTTGAAAATGAAAACTATCAAAATAGCCCCCGCAGGCTTTAATTTTTCTGTGTGCGGCCCTCAGTGGAAAAAGTTTGGACACCCCTGATCTATGTAATCTGCAAATCTGAAGTTGTTTCTGTTCCTGTGTGGTCTTCCAGAGTATCACTCATGATTTAAATAAGGAATATAGAAGAGGAAACTTAGGGGAAAGAAGACAGCTTTGACGGACTCCAGTGGAAGAGTGCAACAAGTTCCCAATGTTACCTTGGGTCAAGGGTCAGCAACCCGCGACTTTAGCTCTTCAGCGCCGCCCGAGTGGCTACCTGGAGCTTTTTCAAAAATGTATTAAAAGGGAAAAATATATTTTTTGTTTTAATATGCTTTCTGTATAAGGACAAACATGACACAACATGACAAACTTCCTAATTGTTAGAAATCCTACCGCTTTTTACCTATATTAAACACGCTTCACCGATGACAGTATTTGGCAAGCACCGTTTTGTCCTACTAATTTCAGCGGCCCTTAAACTCACCGTAGTATTTGTTTAAATGTACAAGTCTATGAATGTTCTCATTCATCCAGGTCATTGTCATCTCAGAGCATTGAATCGCTCGCAAATGGACTGTTTGGTTTGTCTTGGAAGACCTGTCCTGATATGAAAATGACCTGGATGAATGAGAACATTCATAGACATGTTTCTGAACATTTTGGGTTGGATACCTTAAAAATGGTGCGGGAATATGAAAGGTTGGCTTGTAAGGTTGCAGACTGCCGCAACAACCTAAGATTTTTTCCTGAGATGTAGACAAAACCATTTTTTTTTTATACATGAACAACTTTCTTCGACGCTGCCACAAAAAGACATGTTTTATGACACTCCTTCTTTGTCTCATTTTGTCCACCAAACTCTTTATGCTGTGCGTGAATGCACAAAGGTGAGTTTTGTTGATGTTATTGACTTGTAATCAGGCACAGTTGGGCAGCGCACGACTGCAAGCTAATCGATGCTAATATGCTATTCAGGCGAGCTGTATGTACAGTACAGGCCAAAAGATTGGACACACCTTCTCATTCAATGGGTTTTCTATATTTTCATGACTATTTACATTGTAGATTGTCACTGAAGGCTTCAAAACTATGAATGAACGCATGTGGAGTTATGTACTTAACAAAAAAGGTGAAATAACTGAAAACATGTTTTATATTCTAGTTTCTTCAAAATAGCCACCCTTTGCTCTTCTTACTGTTTTGCGCACTCTTGGCATTCTCTCCATGAGCTTCAAGAGGCAGTCACCTGAAATGGTTTTCACTTCACAGGTGTGCTTGAAGCTCATCGAGAGAATGCCAAGAGTGTGCACAGCAGTACTCACAGCAAAGGGTGGCTATTTTGAAGAAACTAGAATTGAAAACATGTTTTGAGTTATTTCACCTTTTTTTGTTAAGTACATAACTCCACATGTGTTCAGTCATATTTTCGATGCCTTTATTGATAATCTACAATGTAAATAGTCATGAAAATAAATAAAACGCATTGAATGAGAAGGTGTGTCCAAACCTTTGGCCTGTACTGTATATATTGCATCAGGTATATTTGGGCTCATTTAATTTGAGCTCATTTAATTTCCTTTACTTGTGTCCTTGGTGTATGTAATTTATATGTGCTTGTCTCATGACACATTATCTGTGTGTAATATTGGCTGCATTTCTGATAGTTGTTTGCCGGACCACAGCAAACGTTACCCAGCTTGCAAAGATTGTAATAAAGCCATTAGAAGTTGAACTTAAACTTGGACAAACACATCTATACCTTTGGTCATTCTAAACCAGTAATTTCCAGGAGTTATCTCACCCTCTGAGAACCTCTATTTTACTAATGTTTTCCAATGTTTTAAAAAATGTGTAGAATAAATACTAAAATATCAACAAAGCTTTGTGTCACCTGCGAGACACAGTCATTTTGATAGTAGGCTAATATAGACACTTACATCATGTGTTGCCTTCATTATAACACTCACATCAAACTTTAATTTTTTTGCGGCTCCAGATGGATTTTTTTTGTATTTTTGGTCCAATATGGCTTTTTCAACATTTTGGGTTGCCGACCCTTGCCTTGGGTCACAACTGCGCTGGTAGCTTTGGCATATAGCTGTTCGATGGCAGGAATCAGCGTTTTGTTTTTTTACAATGTTATGTTTCTTCATTGTAGTCCATAATATACTAGACTAGGTCATACATTGTCAAAAGCCTTCTAAAAGTGAATAAATAAATGGTATAACTGCCTTTGATGTGGGAGATGTTTTTCCATTAAGACACGCAACTTGAAAATATGCTCCATTGTGCTCCTTCCTTTTATGGAATCCTGCCTGTTCTTTTTAAATTATTTATTCAACTTGGGGTCTCATTCTGTTCAGGATGACTCGTAGTAACAAAGTTGAAGATTTCCTATCTTTAGGGAGCACAATGATTAATGATTGAGTCCAGGTTGTTTACCATTCACTTGTCTTCCAGATCTTATTACAGATGGTAGTCAGTTTATCAATAGTGGCTCCTCCTCCATTTGTATTAGTTCTGCAGTAAAGTTGCTAACTTTCCATTTTTCAGTGACTGAATTACAGCCTCAAATTCTTCTCTTGAAATCTTGTCATGTTCATTTGTTGATTGGTGTGCACTTGTATCTTCTTTACCCTGACAGTTTGTGTTGTTAACGATAAACCGATGCGACCAGATATCCGGTTCGAGAGGTGGCCGATTTGGCTACGCTAGTTACAGCCCCCTCGATCGGTATGATTCAGCTGTGAATCCTTAGGCTAATCAAGTGTAGACACATAAACCGAACTAGAAATCAATAGTTTTTTGTCTTTAAAACAACACGAGAGCCAGGGTTGTCCTTGAAAAGAGTCACACACTTATTAGGTTGATTAAGTGGTAAACGAATAATTTTAATTTATAACGGTCATACAGTGGAACCTCGATTTACTAACCCCAGTATTTTCAAAAATTTGGGTTAACAAACTTTTGGAGATAGCTAATTCATCACCTCCTTGTTTTGTTTGTTCAATAGACATAGTTCAGTGTACAAACCATCACTAAAATATGGACTTTTGTCAAGGCTACAACCAATTATTAATGCTTACATTGTTTCTTATGTAGAACGCTGCTTCACTATATGAACTTTTGTGGGGAGTTTTAGTGCGGTTATCATTATTACCATACCGTTACATCCGTAACTGTGCATTTGACACAAAAACACTACAAATGATACGTTAACACACTGAAGGTGTCATCAAAAAGGATGGATCAAGATGTAATTATTTGGTACTAGGATACAGCTAGGATATTGTCTCTTAGCTGGACAATATCCGGTTTCGTATCATTTGTTTTCATTAGTTTGTTATCATTAGATTAGATCCAATAATCCTTTCCGTCTGTTTTGAATCTTCATTATTAACTCGCACCAAACGAAGTAAAGATGTTTAATCGCTAAAACCTTACACTTATTCAACACATTTTAAATGATACAATACACAAAACCAGTGAAGTTGGCACGTTGTGTAAATGGTAAATAAAAACAGAATACAATGAATTGCAAGTCCTTTTCAATCTATATTCAATTGAATAGACTGCAAAGACAATATATTTAATGTTCAAACTGAGAAAAGTTATTTTTTGCAATTATTAGCTCATTTAGAATTTGATGCCTGCAACATGTTTCAAAAAAGCTGGCACAAGTGGCAAAAAAGACTGAGAAAGCTAAAGAATGCTCATCAAACACTCATTTGGTACATCCCACAGGTGAACAGGCTAACTGGGAACAGGTGGGTGCCATGATTGGGTATAAAAGCAGCTTCCATGAAATGCTCAGTCATTCACAAACAAGAGTCGGGCGAGGGTCACCACTTTGTGAACAAATGCGTGAGCAAATTGTTGAACAGTTTAAGAACAACATTTCTCAACGAGCTATTGCAAGGAATTTAGGGATTTCACCATCTACCATAAGAATATGTAATATCATCAAAAGGTTCAGAGAATCTGGAGAAATGCGATGATATTATGGACCTTCGATCTCTCAGGCGGTACTGCATCGAAAAGCGACATCAGTGTGTAAAGGATATCACCACATGGGCTCAGGAACACTTCAGAAAACCACTGTCAGTAACTACAGTTGGACGCTATATCTGTAAGTGCAAGTTAAATCCTACTATGCAAAGCGAAAGCCATTTATCAACAACACCCAGAAACGCAGCCGGCTTTGCTGGGCCCGAGCTCACCGAAGATGGACTGATGCAAAGTGAAAAAGTGTTCTGTGGTCTGACGAGTCCACATTTTAAATTGTTTTTGGAAACTGTGGACGTTGTGTCCTCCGGAATAAAGAGGAAAATAACTATCCGGACTGTTATAGACGCCAAGTTCAAAAGCCAACATCTGTGATGGTATGGGGGTGTATTAGTGCCCAAGGCGTGGGTAACTTACACATCTGTGAAGATAACGTTAATGCTGGAAGGTCCATACAGGTTTTGGAGCAACATATGTTGCCATCCAAGCAACGTTACCATGGACGCCCCTGCTTATTTCAGCAAGACAATGTCAAGGCCACGTGTTACAACAGTGTGACTTCATAGTAAAAGAGTGCGGGTACTAGACTGGCCTGCCTGTAGTCCAGACCTGTCTCCCATTGAAAATGTGTGGTGCAATATGAAGCCTAAAATACCAAAACAGAGACCCCCGGACTGTTGAACAACTAAAGTTGTACATCAAGCAAGAATGGGAAATAATTCCACTTGAAAAGCTTAAAAAATTGGTCTTTTCAGTTCCCAAACGTTTACTGAGTGTGGTTAAAAGGAAAGGCCATGTGGTAAAAATGCCCCTGTGCCAACTTTTTTGCAATGTGTTGCTGCCATTAAATTCTAAGTTAGATTCTTTGCAAAAAAAAACAAGTTTCTTAGTTCGAACATTAAATATCTTGTCTTTGCAGTCTATTCTATTCAGAGTGACAAACTAGCCTTCAGTCTGGCCGTCAAGCTAATGCTACAACCGCACTACTATCTGTTGTGGCACCGCCTCCATCTTTATTTAAAGCAGCTGGAAATGGCACGCGGCTCCGCCAGCGTCCTGCTAGCTGTCGAAGAAGACGTTCCTCCAAAGTCACGTCCACATAATCCACATGTTGTTATTCTAGTAATGACTAGGATGTAACGATAAACTATAATGAAAAACCGCGGTAAATGTTTCACATATGATATTGATGATATACATATTAAACATACACAGCAAATGAAGTTTAGTTTGCATGGTTTTTCACCTTGACCAGCATCGTCCGCAGGTCCTGTGGTCAGTCAGAAGGGTGTTCTGGGCAGGACCGGTTGATCTCAAACCACGAGTCGATACAACTGCAAACACACATTTGTCAGATGACACATTGACAAAGAGGTAACAAACAACCAAAACCTTTGGGCGCCATTACTCCCACGTTGACATGCACACAATGTTCATGTTTAATCAGAATATAGCAAATATTTGGGTGTTCTGATTATTTCATTTCTGATACACTAAAATATTGGAGTTGATACGACATCAGCAGGAATCATACACACTTTTACTACAATGGTAGGTATGAAAAAAACCTAACCTATTTATTATTAACCGACTAGAATTGACTTATGCTGTCTTTTTGGCAACACCTAGTGGCCACAATAATTAAGATCATGATGCAGTAAATTGAATGATGTAGATAAGTTTGTTACTAGATACTTTCTAATATGCTTCTGCCTTGGAGACTTGGTATGTATGAGTAATATGCAATTATAATTATTGGATACTTATTCATATTGACAAATGTGCTGTTTTAGACTGCAATATTGCTCAATGAAGGACACTTATAACTAGGGATGATGTTTGATAAGAAATTATCGAGTTTGAGCCCATTATCGAATCCTCTTATCGAACCGATTCCTTATCGATTCTCTTATCGAATCCAGATAGGTTGTTGTATATGGAAAAAAAACACAATATTTGGTTTAACAAAAGCTCACTTTTATTTTATAAGAAAAAAATAGAATAATATGAATGAATAAATATTGACTGTTAGCCCCCTAAAAAAAAATAAAAAAAATATTGACTGTTGTTACCCAAAGTATATTAAGTGGGATTTTTCAGAAAAACAAATATATACAGTAACACAAAAACAACCTGTCTCTGTGATCACTATAGGTGTATAAATAATAATATAGTGTTAAATAAAATCAGTCCCTTGGGCACACAACTGAAAATAATACAGCTCTCCAAAAAGTGCACTTCTGCTGCTATTGGAACATACTAACTACACACACAGGCAGACAGCTAACAAAAAATCCAAGACGTCTAATAAAGTTCCAAAGCAGATTAATCCATTTAGGCTCTTTATTGTTGTTAATCTTGCTTTGTCTTTTCCTATCTTTACTTTTGTCTTGCACTGGACTGTTATTTATTTATTTATTTTTAAACTGAAATACACACAATGACAAATTTATAAGCTATGTGATTCAATTAACATACTTAAATGTAATACACAATATGTAAATATTAGCTTCACACAATCCAATCCAATCCAATCCAATCCACTTTATTTATATAGCACATTTACAAGTCAAGTCAAGTCAAGTCAAGTCAACTTTATTTATACAGCACATTTTCAACAACTTTTTAGATTGAACCAAAGTGCTTTACAGGTTAAAAAAGCATGGAGCAAACAAAAAAACAAAAACAAAAAAACTAAGCAAAAAAAAACAAAAAAACAAAGAACATAAACAATGAGTGTGCTAAACAAGATAGTGCAAATGCAATACGGTAAAAGGGGTCGAATAAAAAGTTTAAAAAACACAACAAGAATGTTTCCAAAGTGCTGCACAGCCATGTTAAAAACAATATTAAAAAAAATATTAAAAACGATATTAAAAACAATATTAAAAACAATATTATCCTACACCAATGACTGAATAAAAACAAATAATAAATGAATAGAAAACCAATACAGAGACAATATAAAAAAATAAATATGATTAAAAACTATTTTAAAGGGTAAAACCAATTAAAACAGTAAAATAGACATCAAAATGTATAACCCTAACCCTAACCACACAGGACAACAGAGGACAGAAGACCACACAACTCACGTAGTGTTAAAAGCCAAAGAATAAAAGTGGGTCTTAAGACGAGACTTAAAACACTCCACTGTGGGAGCAGTTTGAACATGGAGGGGCAGAGTGTTCCAGAGTTTAGGGCCGACCACAGAGAAGGCCCTGTCTCCCCTGGTTTTAAGTCTCGTCCTGGGCACCACGAGCTGGAGCTGGCTCTCGGACCTCAGAGCGCGCGCAGGAGTGTAAATTTGGATGAGGTCTGAGATATACTGAGGTGCCAGTCCATGTAAAGCTTTAAAAACAAACAGCAAGGATTTAAAATCAATTCTAAAATGAACAGGGAGCCAGTGCAAACTCCGAAGAATTGGGGTTATATGCTCACGTTTCCTGGCCCCTGTTAAAAGTCGTGCTGCTGCGTTCTGGACTAACTGCAACCGGGAGAGAGCTTTTTGGCTAATGCCAGCATAAAGTGCATTGCAGTACTCCAGGCGACTTGAAATAAAAGCATGCACGACTTGTTCAAAAAGGTTAAAAGATAAACATGGTTTTACCTTTGCTAAAAGACGAAGATGATAAAAACACGATTTTAAAACGCCATTGACTTGTTTGTCAAATTTAAAATCGCTATAATATATAATATACAGTACTATAATCAAACAAATACTTCTGAGTGTTGAATCTATTTCGATGGTGGAAATACTCGACTGGCAGCCATTTTAAGTCCTCAAAACATCCATTGAAACAGTGCACAAAAATAAATTTTTAAATAAACATCTTACTATCAAATTTAACCACTTTCCACCTAAATATTGAGTTACATAAACAAGTTAAACAGTTTACTTACAGACTTATCTTTTCCAAGGCTTGCAAGAGCTAACACAACTTGTCTACTTCTCAATTGTCTCATGAACTGGACTAACATCGTCAAACCGGAAGTGCCCAAACTATTGACACGTAGCATTTTCATATCGCCACAAGGTGTCACTAAGAGTCTACAATCAAATGGGCATAACATTGCCCATTTGGGATTCGAATAAAGAACCAACTCTTTTTCTTTACTATAGTGGTCTCGATAACGGGAACCGGTTCTCAAAAAGGGATTCGAGTCCATGGAATCGGTTCTTTTCTTATCGAACAACCGGGAGAATCGGTTTCGAACATCATCCCTACTTATAACATATGTTTAGCTTGTGTGCTATTGAGTGCTTAGTTGCGGTGTAGCTGCTAGCTCCTACTAGACACTAGCCCACCATGTTAACTTGTGTGAATGAATTGACTAAAAACAAGAAAAGAACAACCTTGTGTGCTTTTTAGAGAACATTTAGAAATGATCTGGCTGTCCAGATTTGCACAATTAAACACCCTGCAGGACTGCTTGTGTCGGACATTATACCACCCATTATACACAAAAGCACATACTGTATAATCTCATACTTGTTGTTTTGCTGATATCTGATATCAATATCAAGTCAGGAAGTTTGTTTAAACATTAGTAAAGTGCTCATGCAAACTCCCATCCTGTTGTTGACTTGGCTCCAGAATGACTTACAGAATGACATATTTATTGGCACAGCAGCAACATTTCTGTGTGTTTTTTCTATTTGTTTTAACAACTCTAAAACCATTATTACCAAAATGACTCTTAAAAACATTTCCACAGGTGAGAATAATGTGAAATTTTCACTCTGCTTTTACTTGACTTCGTGCTAGGATATGCTTGTTTGCCCACCATGTGCATAACGTCAAGGGAATCCAAACAATACCAAGATCAAGTGGTGGAGGGGAGGCGTAGTGGCCACAACTGTAGCCTTAAAAGGGAAGTGCACTTTTTTATTTTGCCTATCGTTCACAATCATTACGTGAGACAAGAAGACAGATGTATTTTTTTTAATGCATTCTAACTCCTAAATAAACGTAAATACAACTCTGCTTACAATGGCGTTAATAGGAGGTTTTGTATTTCGTCCATAAAGCTCTCTATATAACCTTTTGGAAAGTGCCAACAATACTCCATTTACATTTTGTGACCTGAATTTTAACCAAGTATTAGTGATATTGTTATTATAAGTCATCCTTGTCCAGACAGAAGGGTGACACGGCAGTGCGGCTGGATCAAAAGAGACGTCTTTACTGAACCAAAAGTTGCTTTATTACAAGCGAGCGTCACTATACAGGACTGCAGTTCCTGGAGGAGGTCAGGTCAAGAAAATATGTCTCTCCTAACTTGGAGAAGCCAAACCATCAGTTTTTATATTCCTCCTTTCTGTCTCTGGGTGTGTGCTAATTCGGGACAGCACATCCTGACCATAAAAGGAGAAGTTTGTGTGTAAGTGTCTGGAAAACGACTGCTTTAAGTCATAACTTAAATGTTGATGTTGACTACACATGTAGTCTCTTCTCAAGGATAGGGCTATCACTTTTGCACTCCAAAGTCCCAATTAGGCCCTCTTTTCTACGAGAAGTGATCCAATCCCCCGTCAAAATCAAACTAAGGGGCCTTATCTTATTATGTGCTCAAACTGAAATACCACTATTTAATCAAACCTGGTGGTTTGCTTTCTCCAAGATGAATATAAATATTCACCATATGCAAAACATAATATGAGTTACTTAATTCACTTCACTAACACAGACAAACTATTTTTAGCAGCGCATTGTCACAGAGAGCTAACAAGCTTGTTGCTGCTACAGTGATATCTGCTGGTGAGCACATTTTTCGCCTCAGTGCTCGTGAAAGTGTATTCTAGAACATTAATAATGTCTCTCACCTTGATAGCAGAAGGATAAAGACATAAGCCGACAAATTGATCGACTTTGGCATCCAATTTACGAACTACACGAAAAGATGCTGAGTTCTTCACGAGGATTATGAGTCATTCATCATTTAAACGGTAATATATGAACATCCTAGCAGTCGGCATCCCAGTGACAGCAGACATTGTACAGTAAGCGAGGTTTTATATTATGTTTGTTGGCTCTCATGAAGTCTACAGTGAGTAATAATCAGTGTTGTGGTTGAAGAAAAAGAGAACGGCGTGATGAGTTTTTTAAATTAATGCACCGCTGTATGCCTAAAATTATCAACATTTGTAAATATTACATATTATGAATGTGTCTATTACTACATTACATATGTACTTACAGTGTGTATATAAAACTTTGATGGAGGTGTTCGGATGTTTTTTTAAGCACTGTATAGGCAGAATAGAGCAACTCCCATATGCTCCACTGTATTTGATTGCATTTATTTATTAGTTAGAATGCATCAAAAAAAGAAAAACATATGAGTGCTTGTCCAACACAAAGATTGTGAATGATAGGCAAATTTAAAAACAAATTGCAGTTCCCCTTTAAAGCTAATACAAAACTCCAAACCAGTAAAGTTGGCACGTTGTGTAAATCGTAAATAAAAACAGAATACAATGATTTGCAAATCCTTTTCAACCCATATTCAATTGAAGAGACTGCAAAGACAAGATATTTAACGTTTGAACTGGTAAACTTTGTTACTTTTTGCAAATATGAGCTCATTTGGATTTTGAGGCCTACAACATGTTTGAAAAAAGCTGGCACAAGTGGCAAAAAAGAAAGACTGAGAAACCTTCGATCCCTCAGGCGGTACTGCATCAAAAACCGACATCGGTGTGTAAAGGATATCCATGCAAGCAACGTTTTTTTCATGGACGCCCCTGCTTATTTCAGCGAGACAAATCCAAACCATATTCTGCACGCGTTACAACAGCGTGGCTTCGTAGTAAAAGAGTGCGGGTACTAGACTGGCCTGCCTGTAGTCCAGACCTGTCTCCCATTGAAAATGTGTGGCACATTATGAAGCGTAAAATACGACAACTTAAGCTGTACATCAAGCAAGAATGGGAAAGAATTCCACCTGAAAATTTTTTACTGGGTGTTGTTAAAAGGAAAGGCCATGTAACACAGTGGTAAAAATGCCTCTGTGCCAACTTTTTTGCAATGTGTTGCTGCCATTAAATTCTAAGTTAATGATTATTTGCACAAAAAAAATATGTTTCTCAGTTCGGACATTAAATATCTCATCTTTGCAGTCTATTCCATTGAATATAGGTTTAAAAGGATTTGCAAATTTTATTTGCGATTTACACAACGCGCTAACTTCACTGGTCTTGGGTTTTGTACTTTACAGACACTGTAATATTTTCATGTTTTTCAGTCAGTACGGCTAATGCTGTAGGAGTGTGTGTGTCTTTGTGTGCAAGGCGATGAGTTAGTACACTATAGAAAACACTTCCTTTGTGTTTGCTCTTACAATACCAATGTCGCTACAGCTTGGTTACTATGCAGGTTACGGAACGTAAATTGACAGTTTTTTAATGCATTTTTAGAGTGATTTAGAGGCAAATTGGTTTGCTCGCAAATTCGAATGAGACAATTGTTCTTGTCTCTCAGAAGGACTGTGAATGATAGGTAAAATTCCAAAAAAGGGCAGTTCTCCTTGAAAACTAAACCTGAAGGAAATTCCGTCGTTACATTCATGCCGCTCTCATGTGTAAATGTCATTGGCGCATGAGTGCGACACCTTTTGTGGTAGACACAGAGGCACGGGAGTCTGGCTATGGTGTCTCCTTGCTGTAGCTCCTCCAGACAGATCACACACTCGCCAGCATCCCTCGCCAACACATCATCTGAGGTAACAAGCACACACAAACAGGTCAAACTATCCAATATTCACCCCAACAACAACAAAATTAAAGTTTCCACCAGCAACAATGAGAAGGTGGTGGTGTTAGGTGTTGAGATGTTGTCAGAGAAACACAATCAAATCAAATCAAATCAACTTTATTTATAAAGCACATTTAAAATTTACCACAGGGGTAGCCAAAGTGCTGTAGAATGGGCAGGTTAAAAGATAATACGAGTACCGAGCAAACACAACACAACACAAAGAAAACACGATAAAAAATAAATAAATAAAATAAATAAAAACATAAAAACAGGTTCACAGCAGGTGTATTATGGGGCGCCATTGCAGGATGGAGATCACTCAGTGTTAAAAGCCATGGAATAAAAGTATGTTTTTAAGAGAGATTTAAAAACAGGAAGAGAGGAGGCTTGTCTAACACTCAGAGGTAGGTCGTTCCAGAGCTTGGGAGCAGCAGCGGCGAAAGCTCTGTCACCTCTAAGCTTCAGCCTTGTGTCAGGGACTGTCAGTAGCAGCTGATCGGCTGATCTTAGGGATCGGGTGGGGCAGTAAGGCTGAAGGAGGTCGGAGAGATATGTTGGCGCAAGGTTGTTTAGACATTTAAAAACAAATAAAAGGAGTTTAAAGTTGATTCTGTAACGCACAGGGAGCCAGTGAAGGGACGCTAATATAGGGGTGATGTGCTCACGTCTGCAGGTCTGTGTTAGCAGGCGAGCAGCAGAGTTCTGCACGAGCTGCAGGCGGGCGAGGGAGGCCTGGCTAATGCCTACATACAGGGCATTGCAGTTGTCTAAACGATTCGAGATAAAGGCGTGGATTAATTTCTCGAGATCATGTCCTGATTGAAGCGGTTTCACTTTTGCTATTTGGCGTAATTGATAAAAGCTTTTTTGAACGACGCTGCTGATTTGTTTTTCGAATTTAAAATCTGAGTCAAACTTTACCCCCAGGTTTGTGACACAGTCGCTGAGATACGGGGAGGGAGAGCGACTTGGACCGAACAACATAACTTCTGTTTTGTCTTCATTTAGGCTCAGGAAGTTAGCTGAAAGCCAGGCTTTGATGTCGTGCAGGCAGTCAATAAGACGTTGAACCGTTGAAATATGAAGCGACACATTTGAAGGGTTGTCACGATACCAGTATTTCAGTAGTCAATACCAATACTTATGAAGTATTACGATTCCTGATTGCAGTATAAGCTAGAGTGGGAAAAATGATCGATTCTCTGATGAACATGGGTGATTTAGGAATCAATTGACAAATGTCCAAACATGGATTATTTACGTATGTTAATGAAATTAATAAAGACCGTTCTAAAATTTTCTATAAGTTTGTTCTAGGTTTGGTTCTAACTAACCATCAGAGAAACATTAGCTAAGATTCTTTTAATGTTATGTTGTTAGCTAGTTTGGCGCAGACACAAGACAAGCTATGCTAGCCGTGGCGCTAAGCTAGCTTGAATGCGAAGTAGAGAGACAACAAAATAATAAATCCATTGTACACTTTAACAGAAGGCTAATTGGAACCGTGTTACAGCAGAGAGTACCCAGGGAATTAGCAAGTGGTTTAGTAAATCAGGAAAGACAATAATTATGCTGTCAGTCAGTACGTTCAAAAAAGAACAGTAATATTCTAAAACTCCCGGCATAAATTATGGAATCGCCAGACTTGGGAGGATGTTCATTGTTTAATTTTGTAGAAAAAAGTCACATAACAGACATAACACAAAACTTTAGTCATTTCCAATGGCAACTTTCTGGATTTAAGAAGCCAGCTGTAGAAAGTGGATGGATGGATAGAATAAATCCAGAAAAACAATTGTAATAGTCACAATGATTTTCATTTTTTAGATCAAGCAGAGTGAAAAATTAATAGAATCACTCAATTTTGATGAAAAAATGTGGAATCACCCTGTAAATGTTCATTTCCAAAGCAAACACCTGCATCAGATTAAATATGTCGAGAACTGTTTCACCAGGTGGATTGACGTGAATCATGGTTCCAACACGAGATATGTCATTGAAACAAAGGACAGGATTATCAAATATCTTAAGAAAGTAAATCATCACGCAATGTCGCAAAATATTAATTGTTCAGTCAGCTGTCTAAAATGTGTCTAAAATCTGGACCAAGTACAAGCAACATGGGAAGGCTGTAAAAGTCAAGCACACCAAGGAAAACATCCAAGCGTCAAGACAGAAAACTTAAGATAACAGAAAGTTCACACCAAAACAAATGGCCGGAACCTGGAGTCACCGCCTGTGACTGAACTGTAAGAAAGTGCCTATAGGAAATTGAATTTAGATACAGAAAAGCCAAACAAAAGCCATCATTAACGCCTAAACATAAAAAAAATGTGGTTACAATGGGCTGAGGAAAAGCAATCGTGGAATATGGATGACTGGATGAAAGTCACATTCAGTGATGAATCGCAAATCTGCATTGGGCAACGTGTTGATGCTGGAACTTTTGTTTGGTGCCTTTCCAATGAGATTTATAAAGACGACTGCCTGACGAAAACATGCAAATATCCACAGTCATTGATGCCTTCTCAGGTAATGACACTGGGAAGATGTCTGTCATTTCATTACATCCTCAATAAATGCACGTTTACATAGAAATTTGGGACACTTTTCATATTCCATCAATCGAAAGGATGTTTAGGGATGTTGACATATGTTTTTCCCCCCAAGATAATAATGCATCTTGCTATAGAGCAAAAGTTGTGAAATCTTCCCTTGGAGAAAGATACATAAGGTCAATGTCATGACCTGCAAATAGCACAGATCTCAATCTACTTGACAATCTGTGGTGGAAATTGAAGAAAATGTTCCATGACAAGACTCCAACCTGCAAAGCTGATCTGATAACTGCAATCAGAGAAAATTGGAGCAAGACTGATGAAGAGTACTGTTTGTCACTGGTAAAGTCCATGCCTCAGAAACGGCAAGCTGTAATAAAAGTCAGATTTGGTGCTACAAGTCATTAGAGGTGTGTTGTAGTGTTTTTTTGTTTGTTTGGTTTTCATTATTCCATAATTTATTTCTCTGAATTGAGTAACTATATTATTTTGACAGGTGTTGGTTGTATAACCCCCAAGTATATCAAAACAAACAATACTGTGCTTATAAACATGCTAATAAATAATAGTCAACTATTTTACATTCTAAAAATAACAGCAGTGGTGTGGGTTCTTCAAATATAGAAAACTATCAATATTCTTTCAATATGGAGGTAGTGTGATGTCATATCTTTTGTGATGAAATGAACTAATAAAAAGGCTAAAACATATATTTAAAGGCCTTCTGAAATGAATTTTTTTTATTTAAACAGGGATAGCAGATCTATTCTATGTGTCATACTTGATCATTTCGCGATATTACCATATTTTTGCTGAAAGGATTTAGTATAGAACATCGACGATAAAGATCGCAACTTTTGGTATCTGATAAAAAAAAGGCTTGCCCCTACCGGAAGTAGCGTGACGTAGTCAATTGAACATATACGCAAAGTTCCCTATTGTTTACAATGATGGCCGCATGAAGTGAGAGAGATTCGGACCGAGAAAGCGACAATTTCCCCATTAATTTGAGCGAGGATGAAAGATTTGTGGATGAGTAAAGTGCAAGTGAAGGACTAGTGGGGAGTTGAAGCTATTCAGATAGGGAAGATGCTGTGAGAGCCGGGGGTGACCTGATATTCAGCTGGGAATGACTACAACAGTAAATAAACACAAGACATATATATACTCTATTAGCCACAACACAACCAGGCTTATATTTAATATGCCACAAATTAATCCTGCATAAAAACACCTCAGTGTTTGTTATGCTAGCTCCTAGCTCCTATGCTAGCTCCTAGCTCCTAGCTCCATAAAAGCCGCCAATCCAATCCAAACACCTGCACAACACACACAATCACTCAGCCCAAAAGACCGTTCACCTAACCCAAGGTTCATAAAGCTTATATATTTAAACAAAGTAACGTACGTGACGCGCACGTACTGGCAAGCGATCAAATGTTTGGAAGCGCAGTTGCTACTCACGGTACCTGATATTCAGCTGGGAATGACTAAAACAGTAAATAAACACAAGACATATATATACTCTATTAGCCACAACACAACCAGGCTTATATTTAATATGCCACAAATTAATCCTGCATAAAAACACCTACGTGTTTGTTATGCTAGCTCCTAGCTCCTCTGCTAGCTCCCAGCTCCATAGAACACGCCAATACAATTCAAACACCTGATCAACACACACAATCACTCAGCCCAAAAGACCGTTCACCTAACTCAAGGTTCATAAAGCTTATATATTTAAACAAAGTTACGTAAGTGACGCGCACGTACGGTCAAGCGATCAAATGTTTGGAAGCCAAAGCTGCATACTCACGGTAGCACATCTGCGTCTTTGTCATCCAAATCAAAGTAATCCTGGTAAGAGTCTGTGTTGTCCCAGTTCTCTACAGGCGTCTGTGTATCGAAGTCAAAAGTCCTCCTGGTTAGAGTCTCTGTTATGCGAGTTCTTCGATCTTGACTGCATCTTTCGGGAATGTAAACAATGAAACACCGACTGTGTTGTGTTGCTGCTGACTTCCTTCGCAAAATACGCCCGCTTTACACCGAGAACTTTCTTCTTTGCTTGCTCAGCTTCTTTCTCCATAATGCAATGAACATAATTGCAACAGATTCACCAACACAGATGTCCAGAATACATCCAGAATGAGATGAAAACATCTATTTCGTATTGGCTTCAATGTGGAAGCCATACCCGTGTTCTACTGGCTACATCACGCGCATACGTCATCCTCAGAGGCGTTTCGAACCGGAAGTTTAGCTGCAAATTCAAAATGTCACTTTATAAGTTAAGTATTGGCATGTGTTGCAATGTTAAGATTTCATCATTGATATATAAACTATCAGACTGCGTGGTCGGTAGTAGTGGGTTTCAGTAGGCCTTTAAAGACACATATTTGTTTGTATTTGTTATTAACACAGTATCAAATATTCAGCCTTTTCTCATTACGTTTTTTTTTTTTGTTACATTTTTGCATTTAGGGTTTTCTACAATGTGCCGTAAAAAACCCCCATTGTGTTCAGGAAATGGCCCCGAGGCCACACTTTGCCTCCCTGGTGAAATAAGTAAAGCAGTGGTGTTCAAAGTGTTGCCAAACGACAGAAGAATGTCTCTAAGCTGTGTTTTCTTCGCACTTATGGAAGTTATAAAGGTTGTCTTGCACGCTTCCGAAGATTTTCTGCACGCTTTGGTAATGCACACTCCCTGGGCTTGTGGTGGCGGATCTACGCTCTCACTTGCACAACAAATACTTTGGTGACCGCTTGTCTTTGATGAGCAAATAAATGCATGTCGCAAGATACACCTCACTTTCACTTTTAATAGGTACATCTGCTCGCTAAATATAGCACCAAAATGGCTGAATTTTATTTCTGGCAATACGGACACGTATGAGGTGTGTTGTGAAGCAGAGTTACATCACACCTACAGTTGTGCGACACTGACACACTTCCATTATCATTTGTTTATGAGCAAGGGCCAACCAAAAGCCCAAAATGTGCATTTGTGACAAGCTTTCATGAATAAATAAATTGTGTTAGATGTAAATATAAAAGGAATACAATGATTTGCAAATCATTTTCAACCCATATTTAGTTGAATATGCTACAAAGACAACATATTTGATGTTCAAACTGATAAACCTTTTTTTTTTTGCAAATAATCATTAACTTTAGAATTTGATGCCAGCAACACGTGACAAAGAAGTTGGGAAAGGTGGCAATAAATACTGATAAAGTTGTGGAATGCTCATCAAACACTTATTTGGAACATCCCACAGGTGAACAGGCAAATTGGGAACAGGTGGGTGCCATGGTTGGGTATAAAAGTAGATTCCATGAAATGCTCAGTCATTCACAAACAAGGATGGGGCGAGGGTCACCACTTTGTCAACAAATGCGTGAGCAAATTGTTGAACAGTTTAAGTAAAACCTTTCTCAACCAGCTATTGCAAGGAATTTAGGGATTTCACCATCTACGCTCCGTAATATCATCAAAGGGTTCAAGAATCTGGAGAAATCACTGCACGTAAGCAGCTAAGCCCGTGACCTTCGATCCCTCAGGCTGTACTGCATCAACAAGCGACATCAGTGTGTAAAGGATATCACCACATGGGCTCAGGAACACTTCAGAAACCAACTGTCAGTAACTACAGTTTGTCGCTACATCTGTGAGTGCAAGTTAAAACTCTCCTATGCAAGGCGAAAACCGTTTATCAACAACACCCAGAAACTCCGTTGGCTTCGCTGGGCCTGTACTAATCTAAGATGGACTGATACAAAGTGGAAAAGTGTTCTGTGGTCCGACGAGTCCACATTTCAAATTGTTTTTGGAAACTGTGGATGTTGTGTCCTCCGGACCAAAGAGGAAAAGAACCATCCGGATTGTTATAGGCGCAAAGTGTAAAAGCCAGCATCTGTGATGGTATGGGGGTGTATTAGTGCCCAAGACATGGGTAACTTACACATCTGTGAAGGCGCCATTAATGCTGAAAGGTACATACAGGTTTTGGAGCAACATATGTTGCCATCCAAGCAACGTTACCATGGACGCCCCTGCTTATTTCAGCAAGACAATGCCAAGCCACGTGTTACATCAACGTGGCTTCATAGTAAAACAGTGCGGGTACTAGACTGGCCTGCCTGTAGTCCAGACCTGTCTCCCATTGAAAATGTGTGGCGCATTATGAAGCCTAAAATACCACAACAGAGACCCCCGGACTGTTGAACAACTTAAGCTGTACATCAAGCAAGAATGGGAAAGAATTCCACCTGAGAAGCTTAAAAAATGTGTCTCCTCAGTTCCCAAACGTTTACTGAGTGTTGTTAAAAGGAAAGGCCATGTAACACAGTGGTGAACATGCCCTTTCCCAACTACTTTGGCACGTATTGCAGCCATGAAATTCTAAGTTAATTATTATTTGCAAAAAAAAAAATAAAGTGTATGAGTTTGAACATCAAATATCTTGTCTTTGTAGTGCATTCAACTGAATATGGGTTGAAAAGGATTTGCAAATCATTGTAATCCGTTTATATTTACATCTAACACAATTTCCCAACTCATATGGAAACGGGGTTTGTATATGGAAACACTGGATCATTTTTGTAAAGACAGCAGGCATTCTTTGGCGCAGACTCAGTGCCCACACGCGAATTAACACCATTTGCGTAGGAAAAAGTGTACAGACGATACTGAAAAGAGCAGGTATTGATGTATTTTCTGCTTGTTGGTATCAACTTGGTTTTGAAGTTTTCATACTTTTGACAAGCTCCAAGCACCAAGACCATGACAATCATTGGACTAAAAATAAACAAGCAGCAGTCCTCTACAACAGTGGTTTCCAACCACCGGTCCGGGGACCGGTACCGGTCCGTGACACAATCGCAGAGAAACATTAAATCATTTATAAACGACTGCATTTTCCCCAACTTAACTTTCACCTGTCCCACTCGACACACCAATAAGTTCATCAAATATATCAAATTGATGTTCATAGGAAGTTGCCATTTGTTATAACTTTGTGACATGATACAATGCACATTAATGAACATGTAAAATATAAATGTGACAGATTGTAGCCAAATGCTGATTTCCAATCCCCAGCAGGTTACTATCAACCTGCTGGGGATCTCATTGCAAAGAAACAAGCCCAGCTCCCACTAAATCAGCGTTATAGTTAATTGCATTTTTCATGCACTTATTTTTGCTGTGTTTATCTGGCACAAGTGGAAAGCCGGTCCCTGAAAAAGATGCCCACATTAAACCGGTCCGTGGTGCAAAAGAGGTTGGGGACCCCTGATCTACAACATACATATAGTACTTGCATACATTATCTTCAGAAATAAATAGTAGTTGTTGAATACCTATTTGCTATACTGAGGAATAACTCATTCATTCTATTTATTTAACTCTTTTCCCGTCATGATGCCTCTAAAGCGGAAGGTACACTGTTCAATGGCAGTGCTTAAAAAAAGTGAAAGTAGACATGGTCAAATACTGATAATAAGGTGTAGAAATCAACAATGGTTGCACGCTCGGTGTCATGATCTGTTTCCTGTTGTCTTGTGTTTTGTTCCCCATGTGCTCGTTTGTCTCATTAAAGGCCTACTGAAACCCACTACTACCAACCACGCAGTCTGATAGTTTATATATCAATGATGAAATCTTAACATTGCAACACATGCCAATACGGCCGGGTTAACTTATAAAGTGCAATTTTAAAATTCCCACCACACTTCCGGTTGAAAAACTCCTTTGGATATGATTTATGTGCGTGACGTCCCAAAAGCAACGGAAGTGGTTGTACCCCATCGGACCCGATAGAAAAGCCTCTTGTTTTCTTCGACAAAATTCCACAGTATTCTGGACATCTGTGTTGGTGAATCTTTTGCAATTTGTTTAATGAACAATAGAGGCTGCAAAGAAGAACGTTGTAGGTGGAATCGATCGGTGTCTTAGCGGCTAAGTACAATACTTACAGCAACACAACAAGGACTACTTACTACGCCTAGCCGATGCTTGCCGCCAAACCCACGGATGAAGTCCTTCGTCGCGCCGTTGATCGCTGGAATGCAGGTGAGCACGGCTGTTGATGGGAAGATGAGGGCTGGCTGGCGTAGGTGGAGCACTAATGTTTTATCATAGTTCTGTGAGGTCCGGTTGCTAAGTTGCTAAATTAGCCTTAGCGTCGTTAGCAACAGCATTTTTAAGCCTTACCAGGCTGAGAATTTTTGACCGTGTAGTTACATGTACATGGTTTAATAGTGTTGTTGGTCTTCTGTCTATCCTTCCAGTCAGGGGTTTATTTATTTTGTTTCTATCTTCATTTGAGAACGATGCTATCACGTTAGCTCAGTAGCTAAGTGTGTCACCGATGTATTGTCTTGGAGATAAAAGTCACTTTAAATGTCCATTTCGCGTGCTCGACTCTCATTTTCAAGAGGATATAGTATCCGAGGTGGTTTAAAATACAAATCCGTGATCCACAATAGAAAAAGGAGAGAGTACATAGTTCTGTGAGGTCCGGTTGCTAAGTTGCTAAATTAGCCTTAGCGTCGTTAGCAACAGCATAGTTAAGCCTTACCAGGCTGAGAATTTTTAACCGTGTAGTTACATGTACATGGTTTAATAGTATTTTTGATCTTCTGTCTATCCATCCTGTCAGGGTTTTTTTTAATTTAGTTTCTATCTGCATTTGAGACTACTGTGCTATCACGTTGGCTACGTAGCTAGGTTAGCTTCTATTTTTTTAGCTTCGAAAAGCTGAATATTATTAATCGTGTATTTACATGTTCATGTTTTAATAGTATTTTTGATCTTCTGTCTATCCATCCAGTCAGGGTTTTTTTAAATTTAGTTTCTATCTGCATTTGAGACTGATGCTATCACGTTGGCTACGTTGCTAGGTTAGCTTCTATTTTTTTTAGCTTCGCAAAGCTGAATATTATTAATCGTGTATTTACATGTTCATGGTTTAATAGTATTTTTGATCTTCTGTCTATCCATCCAGTCAGGGTTTTTTTTTATTTAGTTTCTATCTGCATTTGAGACTGCTATGCTATCACGTTGGCTACGTTGCTAGGTTAGCTTCTATTTTTTTAGCTTCGCAAAGCTGAATATTATTAATCGTGTATTTACATGTTCAGTCACTGTGAATGTCCATTTCGCGTTCTCGACTCTCATTTTCAAGAGGATATAGTATCTGAGGTGGTTTAAAATACAAATCTGTGATCTACAGTAGAAAAAGGAGAGAGTGTGAAATTTAATGAGCCAGCTTGTACCTAAGTTACGGTCAGAGCGAAAAAAGATACGCCCATCACTGCCTCTCAAGTCCTTCACTGTAACGTTCCTCATCTACGAATCTTTCATCCTCGCTCAAATTAATGGGGTAATCGTCACTTTCTCGGTCCGAATCTCTCTCGCTCCATTGTAAACAATGGGGAATTGTGAGGAATACTAGCTCCTGTGACGTCACGCTACTTCCGGTACAGGCAAGGCTTTTTTTTATCAGCGAGCAAAAGTTGTGAACTTTATCGTCGATTTTCTCTACTAAATCCTTTCAGCAAAAATATGGCAATATCGCGAAATGATCAAGTATGACACATAGAATGGATCTGCTATTCCCGTTTAAATAAAAAAAATTCATTTCAGTAGGCCTTTAAGTCTTACCCTGGTTTCCATAATCATCTCTCTCTTTCCCCTGTGTCTAGTCCAGATGTATTCATTTGTCCAATTAGTCTTTGTATTTAGTTCTTTGCTGTATCGTCGTTGTCTGATCGTCACATGTCATTTGTTGTCATTTACTCTTCAAACTAGTGCTGTGTGTGTTTGTCACTTGCCGCTGTATGAAAAGTAATATATAAGGAGATGATGGTGGCGTCTGCCGGCCCACTGGAGTGCATGGTGGCGTCTGCCGGCCCACCGGAGAGCATGGTGGCGTCGGCCGGCCCACCGGAGATGATGGCGCCTACCGGCCCACCGGAGATGATGGCGCCGTAGGTTGCAGGCCCACCGGAGAGGTTGGTGGCGTCTGCCGGCCCACCGGAGAGGATGGTGGCGTCTGTTGCAGACCCACTTGAGATGATGGCGCCGTCTGTTGCAGACCCACTTGAGATGATGGCGCCGTCTGTTGCAGACCCACTGGGGCGAGAAGTAGCTGTGCCTCCCCAGCTGTACAGCCACCCATAGCCCCCCCCCCTCAAGGGACGGATCCCAGACGTCCCCAGACAGGCCCACAGACGAAAGGGATGGGTGGGAGAGGGCTTAAAATGCGGCCGAACCCCTCTCCAATTTAGCCATTAGCGCTACAATCCCGTCAAGCCTCTCCGCCATGGAAATCTCTGCGAGGTTCGTGTTAGGCTGGATTATTATGTCAGGGTGTGTTGGTGACGAACCCCAAGATGCAGAGAAGGCGGCAGGCATTGTACGAGAAAACATGATTTAATGTCCAAAATATAAAACATAAAGAAAAGACACAAACCATGAACTAGGAAGGGACAAACTGGAAACAGTGAACAGTAGTGATGGGTCCGGCAACCCCGATGCATCGGCGCATGCATCGAGCTCACAGAGCGAAACCCTGTGTCGGTGCACGTACCGCTTTTAGAAAGTCACGTGACCGATCATGAGCTGTTTTGGTCACGTGACCGATACGCGAACTGTGTTGCACTGACGCCTCCTCTGTGCCCTGTTAGCAACATTCCCTCTAAGGTGCGCGCCTGCGCAATTGCGCACTGCTCAAGCGTCCTCTGCGCACAGCAAATATATGCCGTGCACCAAATCAAACCCATCTGAATTCTTAACAAAATAAACACATTTATTCTGTGTAATTTTGCAATGCAACTCTGAGTGACAGTGACAACAAGTGGCCCTAACGGTGTTCGTCAACACCGTTCAATTGAACACCGTTCAATTATTTTAACGTCTATCGAGATGCTTCGAGGACAGGAATTATATCGATCACTTTATTGAGCAAAACTGTTTATATTCGGCCATAACCACACCAAAAACATGAGTAAAAAACTTCTATCTCGAAAAACTAGTCATTGTCTGCCGTACAAACCAGGCCAAAACCAACTTGTCATTTGTCACCAACACGCATACCACTAAACCACTGGTGCGTTTATGGCCACACAAAAAGTCGGACAACTCAAACACCACACAAAGTTAAACTATGACTCCTCAGTCATAAGTGTGCTTATTCTACTGTAATTTATTATTAATGTTAATTTATTAATATTAATCATGGAATGCTGTTACTAGAGAAAGTTACAGGAATGCACTTCATCCTATGCTTACATTTCATTGTGCAACATGAGGATGTTTAAGGGGAACTAAATGTGATCTCTGAAAGGGGTACAAATGATTTCCAAAGCAGGACCCTCACCCAGACATATTGTACAATACTAATCCATAGCTTATGAAAAACAAGGTTTCTTTTATTTTCATTACAAGTGGGCCAAATCACTAATATTACAAAATAATCTCATGAAAATGACTCCTCTCATTTGAGAGTTATTATAAAAGATTTGTTTGAGACAGGTGTGCTGCTGGTATTGCCACGTGTGATGTTGCTCACATGTGCTCCACTGAATGCTCAGGGAGTTTTTGTGTTTGCTCAGACACATGAACAATTAGAGGGAACATTGCCTGTGAGCGGGTCTTTTATACAGCCGGAGAAATAATAACTAAGAAAAATAATCTACAATTGAATACGTTGGAAAAACTGTTTTTTTTAAATAAAAATGTGTAAAAAAAAAAAAATTAAAAAAATTCACAGTCCACAAGCATCCTCATTCACAACACGTTCTCTTAGTTTTCCATGTTATGATACATGTTCACATTATTTATTGACTGTATCTAAAAAAAGCTAAAATTATATTTTTATTTAAATGAAGACTTTAAATAATCCTAAATGAAATACAATGACTTGGTTTATATTATTGTATATACTAGGTCATAAAATCAGTGTCAGTTGAGTCGGTCCATAGGTTGCCTGTAGGTATTTTTAATGTCCAGCAGATGTCAGTATTTAGTGACACAGTATCGACACAGTATCAATACAGTTTTGCAATGTATCGAAACGCTTCATGACACCTCATCAACCCATCACTAGTGAACAGGGATCCAGCAAACAGGGACTAGGAACAAAAAGACAGTAAGCTACAAAATATAGCTTACCGCATACAGCTACACTGATATTGACACGACAGGTCGGAACGACAATAATCCAGCCCTGACTGGAGGGGAAGGCAGGTTTAAATAGCAGCTGGCTGATTGACACCTGGTGTGGCCAGGTGCCAATCAGCCACAGCTGAGGGGACAGCACTCAGAGAGACAAACAGGAAACTGAACCAAAATAAGAGTGCTGACAGGAAATAAAACAAACACAGAGGAAAAACTCAAACTTAACCAAACTGTCAGGGACAAGCCTGACACTTTTGACTCAATCAGCCAAAGTAGTGGCTTTTACTTGAGTAAGTTATTGTATTTTACCCGTGGATTAGTGGCGATTACGCCAGCGTTTTTGTGCTTGTTCTATAGCTCATGCTAACGGCTTTGGCGGTGCTCCCTCATTGATTACCTGGCACAGTTCACAATGTGGGCCTGCAAACCTTTTAATTGGCTAACACTTCCCTGGTTGATCCTCCTCCTGGTCAGTCATCATCCTGTGGCCGGTCTACACTGATACTCTGTTGCCAAGCTTCTGTGCCTCCGCTGTCACCTGCTTGAGCCCACACCTTCATTGCTGCACCTCCACCCGGACAATACTTGCTTTCATCGCTGCAGATACATCCACCGTAGATCCTGTAGGAACTACCACTACAACGACCCGACTGCAATATCATCTTTTTAGTCTAACTCTCGTCGCCCAGGTCAAATCTGTAGGACTATTGATCACAGCACGTTAACCAGCCCAGTCAAACCAGCTAACAACACCACCATCAACTTTGGTCTACTAAACATCCGCTCACTTAGGAGCAAGGGACACATATTATCCAAGGACCCTCACGAACCGCAAGATTGACTTCCTCTGTCTAACTCAGTCCTTCCCAAATAGTGGGGCGGGCCCCCCTGGGGAGGCGCGGTGCGATGCCAGGGTGGCGCGTCTGACCTTAGGAACATGCTTTTTTTGCCGTACCAGAATATGATGAAGCTTATGTAGCACTTGCAGGGCTCGAATTTAAACAAGGCAACTGCGGCAAGTGCCGCCTCCGCCCTTGTCGTTTTCCGTAATGCCCTAAAAAATTGACTAGCATCGGCGGCAAGAACATGCCATGACCGCCCTTGACTTTTGACTTGTTAATGAACGAGGGATCTAACAGTAAACGGTGTAATGATAATTTGTGATACAATTCCAGATGGTTAATAATACCGTCTAATTTTTTTAATTACTGAAAAACCATCATTTATTAATGCATTTTAGACAACACAAAGTCAGGCACATGCGCACCAGCGTCATTTGGCTTGATAATCATGGTGGACAAACTACACAGACTTTGCTCTGGAGATTTCCCCTCAGAGTAAACAGAGCCAAGCGCTTGATTTAACATAATTTTCCCTCGCTTCTCGGGGTGTGTTTAAGAGCGCACTGCTGTGTTTAGATGGAGACAGGTGTGAACAATATTGGAGACAGACGCACTTGTCCCCACACTTAAAGTATACAGCGAAGGAAAAAACTATTTGATGTTGCTTTTATTTTCTAAACAAAGCGTCCATCAGCTGCTGTAACAGAGTTAATGACGTGAGGAAACATGCAGCAGGCGATGTGTCGTGAAGGTTGTCACAACTTGTTTATAAAGTCTTTAGTTTGTTTACTGAGATGTTAACATACAACATCAGTACTAGCTAAAATATTTTGTCATCTCATCGAACTGAACGCAGGCTGTGAAGATTGTGTATTCGATGTAAGAGGTGTCACTCCTCTTTATTTTTGTTGGCCAAACTGTTGTACTGAACCACTAGGAAGCGTTGGAGAAGAGCAAAGCTTGTTTATTAGACTTCATCTTCATTAGTCAAACTGCTTTGAGTTTTATATTGATATCAAAAACACCATGTTTTTTTTAAATATTTGTTTTTTTCATGTCACACAGGTATTACTTCAAAAATCATTCATGTGACACAGCCTTTTTTTAATGTTTTATTGTGTATAATTAATTCCTATACGATATATTTCTGCTGAAACTCTTAACACTAGTGTGCCGTGAGATACAGTCTCGTGTGCCGTGGGAGATTATCTAATTTCACCTATTTTGGCTAAAAATTTTTTTGCAAACCAGTAATTATAATCTGCAAATTATGTGTTGTTGTTGAGTGTTGGTGCTGTCTAGAGCTCGGCAGAATAACCGTGTAATACTCTTCCATATCAATAGGTGCTTTGTAGATGTAGGAAACAGCGGGAGGCAGTGTGAAGGTAAAAAGGTGTCTAATGCTTAAACCAAAAATAAACAAAAGGGGAGTGCCCCTAAGAAAAGGCGTTGAAGCTTAGGGAAGGCTATGCAGAACTAAACTAAAACTGAACTGGCTACAAAGTAAAAAAAACAGAATGCTGGACGACAGCAAAGACTTACTGTGAAGCAAAGTCGGCGTCCACAATGTACATCTGAACAAGACATGACAATCAACAATGTCCCCACAAAGAAGGATAAAAACAACTGAAATATTCTTGATTGCTAAAACAATGTAAATGCGGGAAATATCGCTCAAAGGAAGACATGAAACTGCTACAGGAAAATACCAAAAAAAGAGAAAACGCCACCAAAATAGGAGCGTAAGAAAATAACTAAAACACTATACACAGGAAAACACCAAGAAACTCACGGCGTGATGTGACAGGTTGTGACAGTACACCTACTTTGAAACAACAGCTATAATGATGCATGCTTGGTTATGGTTTAAAGTCATATCCAACAATTGCGACGACGACTTTTTACTGTCAACTGAGTTTCGTTTTTGAATGATTTCTGCTGGTGGTGTGCCTCCGGATTTTTTCAACGCAAAAAATGTGCCTTGGCTCAAAAAAGGTTGAAAAACACTGATCTAGATGTACATATAAATGTACATGACTTAAAAAATAAATAAAAATACCTCCCTCTAAATGTAAAAATAGAGATAAAGGCATCATGTCATGACAAAAAGCTGACAAGTTCATATTATTAATGAATAAAAAAATAATAATTTGTCTTTAGATATATGAATAATGTTTATCTATAGCCTTTTTATTAGACATTACAAATGACATGATGGTATTACGTTCACACCCCAACACTGCCTTACCTAACAATCAGTAATCATGATTTCAATATTGATAACAATAATCTTAATTATTACTTTGGCCATAATTGGCAGCCCGAGATCTCATACATGAACACTATTTTTATCTATATGAACACAAAGTGCAGTTCCGTCTTATGGCCATCAGATGCCATCTTTCAAAATGTATATATATATATATATATATATATATATATATATATATATATATATATATATATATATATATATATATATATATATATATACAGTATATGTATATATATATCCATCCATTTTCTACCGCTTATCACTTTTGGATATACATAATATATATATATATGCACATATACATACAGTATTTATGTGTATATAAATGCATGCATGCTTTGGAGCCCCTGCCTTGAAAAAAAATTATGTTTGCCTTGGTGCCCTAAAATATGAGCCGTCCTTTAAGGCAACACTTGCCTTGACCTTAAAAAGTTAAAATTCGAGGCCTGACTTGGCTTCACTTTAACCACGGTGGGAGACGAGGAAAGACCGGTGTGTTGTTTCCTTTAATGTTAATAATCTTACAATGTTATGCAGAGGTATAGTTACAACAATTTTATTGACAAATTATACTATTTATAGGGGGGGCGTAACAGAAAATATCTGAGAAGCACTAGTCTAACTGAAACATGGCAACTTCCAAATGACTTTTCGCAACTAAAATAATCCACTCCTTCTGGCTTTGTTTACATGTGTCGTCCCCGTGGCAACGTCCGGGGAGGAGGTCTCGCGGTGATCTATCGCGAGACGTGGAAAGTCATTCCACTGCCTGTGCCCGCATCCACCTCATTTGAATGCACTGTTTAAGCTTCCTGATCCCACTCCCACTACTGTTGCTTCTTTTTACAGACCCACACCCCAAGCAATATTGCTCACACACGTATTCACTCTTTCACCTCAAGTGATAATACTCAGTGATGTCAACATACATATGGACAGCAGCAACGTACCTCTCACCAAAGATTTTTCATCATGCTTGGACAGTTTTGGTTTTTGTCAATACATTAACTTCCCAACACACCAAAAAGGATATCTTCATCGGTTGTCCTAGTCTCAACCGCTGTCATCAGCTGTCAAGCAAATGAACTACATTTAACTGACCATTTCCTTCTTTCATCTAAAGCCACCTTCTCCCTCACTACTGTTAAGTCTCCACGTCTCGTAAAAATTCAGAATATCAAGGATATCATCATCAACACCCTCTGTTCCAATATTGACAGTATTAATCCGCTCAGTATTCTGGACCATCTATGCTCCCCCGATGAACTGGTAACACATTATCATAAAGAACTAAGCAGCATTCTAAATTCACTTGCACCAGTCTGTCTTTTTTACAACAAGCTTAAAAAATTAAAGACTAAAGGTCGCCGGCTTGAGCAATTCTATAAAAAGACTGGTCTCACCATCCACAAGGAATTAATGCACAAAACCCATACTCTACTCTACAAGGACTCTAAATTAGATTGCATTATTACTCCAGCCAAATCACTGCCAACGATGGTCACACCAAGATGATCTTTTCATTATTTAACAACAATTTCCAACCTCAGGACTGCCCCCTCCCGCTGTACTCAGCTGGCACCTGTAACTCAATAATGCTCTTTTTTACAAAAAAAAATAATCACAATATTCATGAACAACTTTGCTCCACTTCTGTGCCTCTTTGCTCACCTGAACCTTCTCCACACTGCCAGCCTTTTTCTATTTTTGTACTCCCCACTCCGTCAGAAATCTCAGACCTCATCAAAAAAGCCCTCCACAGATCAGTTAGATCCCCGTCCCTCGACCCTGGTCAAAGCATGCCTCTCCTCTCTGCTATTATTCACTCTTAATTTTCCACTGGTATTGTTCAGCCACTTTTTTTAAAATAGCAGCTGTTTCTTACATTTTTAAGAAACCGGTTCAGATCCCAACAATTACAATAACCTCCATTTTATTTCCAATTTACCTTTCATCTCAAAAAAACTGTTGCATCCCAATTGCACCTCCACCTAACCCGGCACGCCCTCTATGAACCTTTCCAGGCTGGTTTTCGCTCCCGTCACAGTACAGAAACTGCCTTGTTAAAAATCACTAGGTTGTTAGTGATTAGTGTCAATCAATCAAAGTTTCAATCAAAGTTTAAACAATATATATATAGCCCTTAATCACAAGTGTCTCAAAAGGCTGCACAAGCCACAACGACATCCTTGGCTCAGATCCCAAATCAGGGCAAGAAAAAACTCAACCCAATGGGATACAATGAGAAACCTTGGAAGGGACCACAAGGATCTGTCATGGGCCCCCTTCTCTTCATCACTTACCTTCCTTCCCCTTGGCCATATCTTCCGTAAATTTAACATTCACTTTCACTGCTATGTTGATGACACCCAGCTTTACCTATCTACCAAGCCTTAAAGGCCTACTGAAATGAATTTTTTTTATTTAAACGGGGATAGCAGATCCATTCTACGTGTCATACTTGATCATTTCGCGATATTGCCATATTTTTGCTGAAAGGATTTAGTAGAGAACAACGACGATAAAGGTCGCAACTTTTGGTCGCTGATAAAAAAAAGCCCTGCCTATACCGGAAATAGCGTGACGTCACCGGAGGAAGAACTCCTCACATTTTCCCATTGTTTACAATGCAGCGAGAGAGATTCGGACCGAGAAAGCGACGATTACCCCATTAATTTGAGCGAAGATGAAAGATTCGTGGATGAAGAAAGTGAGAGTGAAGGACTACAGTGCAGTGCAGGACGTATCTTTTTTCGCTCTGACCGTAACTTAGGTACAAGGGTTCATTGGATTCCACACTTTCTCCTTTTTCTATTGTGGATCACCAATTTGTATTTTAAACCACCTCGGATACTATATCCTCTTGAAAATGAGAGTCGAGAACGCGAAATGGACATTCACAGTGACTTTTATCTCCACGACAATACATCGGCGAAGCTCTTTAGCTACTAAGCTATCGTGATAGCATCGGGCTCAAATGCAGATAGAAACTAAATAAATAAATCCCTGACTGGAAGGATAGACAGAAGATCAACAATACTATTAAACCATGGACATGTAAATACACGGTTAATAACTCCCAGCTTGGCGAAACTTAACAATGCTGTTGCTAACGACGCCAATGAAGCTCACTTAGCAACGGGACCTCACTGAGCTATGATAAAAACATTAGCGCTACACCTACGCCAGCCAGCCCTCATCTGCTCATCAACACCCGTGCTCACCTGCGTTCCAGCGATCGACGGAAGGACAAAGGACTTCACCCGATCATCCGTGCGGTCGGCGGTTAGCGCATCTGCTATCCAAGTCAAAGTCCTCCTGGTTGTGTTGCTACAGCCAGCCGCTAATACACCGATCCCACCTACAACTTTCTTCTTTGCAGTCTTCAATGTCCATTAAACAAATTGCAAAAGATTCACCAACACAGATGTCCAGAATACTGTGGAATTTTGAGACGAAAACAGAGCTTTTTTGTATTGGATTCAATGGGGTACCAATACTTCCGTTTCAACGATTGACGTCAAGCGCATACGTCATCATATAGAGACGTTTTCAACCGGAAGTTTAGCGGGAAATTTAAAATTGCACTTTATAAGTTAACCCGGCAATATTGGCATGTGTTGCAATGTGGTACTTTAATCTTTAATCTTTAATCTTAAGATTTCATCATTGATGTATAAACTATCAGACTGCGTGGTCGGTAGTAGTGGGTTTCAGTAGGCCTTTAAGCCACCCTTCGAACCTCTTCCCTCACCTCCTGCTTATTTGAAATAAAATCCTGGTTCACCTCAAACGTCCAAAATATTTTTTACTGGTGCAAATCAACACTTTCCAAAGTCAACAGTTTCTCCCTAACTATCAGCCACTGCCCAGTTATCCCCTCCCCTCAAGTTAAGAGTTTGGGTGTCAACTGGGATAGCACACTGCCATTCCAATGTCACATCAATAAAATCACTCGCTTGTCTTATATCCATCTCCGTAATATTAACCGGCTCAGCCCTTCTCTTATTGTCCATGCTGCTTCAAGCCTTGTCTGGTCAACTCCCACATGGATTCTTGATTCATGGATTCTCCCTCAGAATTCCCTCCAACTGGTCCATAACTCTGCTGTCTGGGTCTTATCCAAAACCCCCACTTTTCATTACATCACACTAGGGTTGTACGGTATACCGGTATTGATATAGTACCGCGATATTAATGAATCATATTCGGTACTATACCGCCTCTAAAAAGTACCGGTTTGACAAAATAATAGAATGGAAAATGACACAATATGTTACTGCATATGTCAGCAGCTAAATTAGGAGCCTTTGTTTGTTTACTAATAAAATACAAGTTGTCTTGTATGTTCACTATTTTATTTAAGGACAAACTGGCAATAAGAAACATATGTTTAATGTACCATAAGATTTTTTGTTCAAATAAAACCAATAATGCAAATTTTTGTGGTCCCCTTTATTTAGAAAAGTATCGGAAAGTAACGAAAAGTATCGAAATAATGTTGGATGTTATACCACCTTCATACATTTAAATCAAGACTCAAAACCCACCTCATTAGAATTGCATACTCACTGCTTCTACACTGTCCTTAGTTTTTAATTTTTGTGTCTGTAAATTGTGTAAAAGTGTCCCTAGGGTTTTTTAAAGGTGCTTATAAATTAAATGTATTATTATTATTATTAATTTGTTCAAAAATATTTTAAGTGTGAAATAAAATTATATTCAAACTGAAACAAAAATTGTGTTCACTTATTTTTATTTGGTACACTGATGTATTTTTCAAAATTCAACATCAAAACTTAAACCTTCCGTTTTTAAGTTGTTTTTTTTTCAAGTACACAACAGTTGACCCTGATCAAACTCCATAAATGCATACAATACAGGCCAAAAGTTTGTACAAATCTTCTCATTTCAATGTGTTTTCTTTATTTTCATGACTATTTACATTGTAGATTGTCACTGAAGGCATCAAAACAATGACACCTGTGAAGTGAAAAACCTTTCAGGTGACTACCTGTTGAAGCTCTTTGAGAGAATGCCAAGAGTGCGCAAAACAGTAATCAGAGTAAAGGGTGGCTATTTTGAAGAAACTAGAATATGAAACATGTTTTCTGTAATGTCACCTTTTATTATTAAGTACATAACTCCACATGTGTTCATTCATAGTTTTGATGCCTTCAGTGACAATCTACAATGTAAATAATTTAGTCATGAAAATGAAGAAAACCCTTTGAATGAGAAGGTGTCCAAACTTTTGGCCTGTACAGTATGTGTAACTTGTTCTTGTAAAGATTATGAATGATAGAGAACATTCCAAATAATGTGCAGTTCCCCCTTAATAATAATAATTACAAATAACACATGATTGCTTTTAAATGTGTGTACGTCTTTGTAACCTTTTTAAAGAAAATATATGCATCATAGGAGATTATACAAACAATGGCGTCAAATTAGGGCTGGGCGATAAGCGGTAGAAAATGGATTGATGGATGGATATGGCCTTTTATTAATATCTCAATATTTTTAGGCCATGTCACGATACACGATATATATCTCAATATTTTGCCTTAGCCTTGAATTAACACTTGATGCATATAATCACAGCAGTAGGATGATTCTATGTGTCTACATTCAAACATTCTTGTTCATACTGCATATGCTAATTTTAAATGTTCATGCAGAGAGGGAAATCACAGCTAAGTCAATTTAGCAAAACTGTATTTATTAAACAGTTATTAAGCAGTGGCACAAACATTCATGTCATTTCCAAAACAGAAAGTGCAAGATTGTCAGAGACATTTCAAAACAAGCTATGAGTGCACTTTTGTGCATGATGTCACTAAGATGACAGATCACAACAACACTAAATAAAAGTGCACTTTTTGTACAGAACGCCACTACAATAGTTTAAAACAAATAAAGTGCACTTTTGTGCATGATGTCACACAAGATATTTCAATAACTGTCACATAAAAATGAGCTGCATAATAGGAAATCAAATAGTGTATGTCCTTCGCTATGTGGTAGGTTCCTGCGGACGTTATCTCCTTCTGTTGTTGACTATTTTTTTCATACGGTGTTGATGTGGAAATGGAAGACGCCAGGCTCAATTGGGTCAGTGCTGGTTGCTCCGGCATTTTGTTGGTGTGGCACCGGCCGGAGATGTTTACATGCGGAGTTTCAAGCACTCCTTATTCTCCAGTGGGTGACTTTTCAAATGATGCTAAAAATTAGTAGTGCTGCTACTTTTTGTAGCAACGCTTTTGCCGCATACTTGACATATTACGGTTGTCTGTTCGACATATTCCCGCTTGAAGCCAAACCACCGCCAGACGATGGACCCTGTGCTGTTTTTCTTGGGAATTAATTCTTCCTAAATTTGTTACCAGATTCGCACCTTCTCTCTCTCGTATTACCACTCGCACTGCTCCGCTTGCACCACCTGCCACAATTAACTTTACCCATGCTGCTACCTCGCTGCTCGGCCAGGGCGTATGACGTTGCATGCACGACAGTATGTGACGTATGTACCAAGATGCGCTTGTTTTATCTGTGAGAAGGAGACAAAAATTAGCGAGAAAAGCCTATAGCGTAATGCCTGCAGCTAAAAGCAACTGCGTGAGAATGCATACTCGAATACTCACGAAATAGTCATTTTGTACATCGCACAGAGACAAACCCACGATATATCGAGTATATTCGATATATCGCCCAGCCCTACGTCAAATTGACCACCGCCACAAATACAAACCCCGTTTCCATATGAGTTGGGAAATTGTGTTAGATGTAAATATAAACGGAATACAATGATTTGCAAATCATTTTCAACCCATATTCAATTGAATATGCTACAAAGACAACATATTTGATGTTCAAACTGATAAACTTTTTTGTGTGCAAATAATCATTAACTTTAGAATTTGATGCCAGCAACATGATGGGGCGAGGGTCACCACTTTGTCAACAAATGCGTGAGCAAATTGTTGAACAGTTTAAGAAAAACCTTTCTCAACCAGCTATTGCAAGGAATTTAGGGATATCACCATCTATGGTCCGTAATATCATCAACGGGTTCAGAGAATCTGGAGAAATCACTGCACGTAAGCAGCTAAGCCCGTGACCTTCGATCCCTCAGGCTGTACTGCATCAACAAGCGACATCAGTGTGTAAAGGATATCACCACATGGGCTCAGGAACACTTCAGAAACCCACTGTCAGTAACTACAGTTGGTCGCTACATCTGTAAGTGCAAGTTAAAACTCTCCTATGCAAGGCGAAAACCGTTTATCAACAACACCGAGAAACGCCGTCGGCTTCGCTGGGCCTGAGCTCATCTAAGATGGACTGATACAAAGTGGAAAAGTGTTCTGTGGTCTGACGAGTCCACATTTCAAATTGTTTTTGGAAACTGTGGACGTCGTGTCTTCCGGACCAAAGAGGAAAAGAACCATCCGGATTGTTATAGGCGCAAAGTTGAAAAGCCAGCATTTGTGATGGTATGGGGGTGTATTAGTGCCCAAGACATGGGTAACTTACACATCTGTGAAGGCGCCATTAATGCTGAAAGGTACATACAGGTTTTGGAGCAACATATGTTGCCATCCAAGCAACGTTACCATGGACGCCCCTGCTTATTTCAGCAAGACAATGCCAAGCCACGTGTTACATCAACGTGGCTTCATAGTAAAAGAGTGCGGGGTACTAGACTGGCCTGCCTGTAGTCCAGACCTGTCTCCCATTGAAAATGTGTGGCGCATTATGAAGCCTAAAATACCACAACGGAGACCCCCGGACTGTTGAACAACTTAAGCTGTACATCAAGCAAGAATGGGAAAGAATTCCACGGTCGGGGGCGTGGTTAAGGGCGTGGTTAATAGGGGAGTATATTTACAGCTAAAATTCACCAACTCAAGTATTTCATATATACAGGTACATATATATATATATATATATATATATATATATATATATATATATATATATATATATATATATATATATATATATATATATATATATTTGTATGTATGAAATACTTGACTTTCACTGAATTCTAGCTATATATATATGTATATATATTTATTTTATTATACATATAAATAAGATAAATACTTGAATTTCAGTGTTCCGGGGGCTGTCCAGTAGATGGCAGTATTGTCCTGTTTAACTTCTCCTCCGTTCATGACTCGGCCACCGTGTTCAATGGAGAAGTCTGTTTTACAAAATGTACAGGCAAAATAATTACATACCCCTTCCCCTTCAAACTGTCCTGGATGAACTGAAATTCTTGTTTCCATTCGTTTTGGAACTTGCATGCGTATTTCTTCATCTTGCTCGTCGACGGCGTCGCCATGTCTGTAAGTACTTCCTCGTTCTTCTGCTTGTCTCCTTGTTGTGTGCGCAGTTGTGCACTCTACTCTCTAAAAGCCATAGATGTTATGACGTCATTGGGCAGGCAAGCTGTTTATATTGTGGGAAAGCGGACGTGAGAACAGGCTGTTCCCACTCAGGTCCGCATTGAGCTGGAGGGGGCGTGGCCTCCAGCTCCGGCTGAATACCGGGAGTTTGTTGGGAGAACATTTCTGCCGGGAGGTTATCGGGAGAGGCGCTGAATACCGGGAGTCTCCCGCTAAAAACGGGAGGGTTGGCAAGTATGATAAGGTAAGACTTATTATCTAGCATTTTAATTCGCAATATTATGCAAAAGAAACTTTTCTTACCTCCTGGTACCTGCTGATTTGTATTTGGGATCTGCATAAATCCTGAAAAATTGTGCGAATCCGCCTTTGTAGTCCATGCCGACACCGTAGTCGATATGCTTCTTCTATTTCTCTATCTTCTTGTTATGGGACATTCATACTTCGCTGTTGCCATTTCTAATATAAAGTAGTGTAAAGTTCTTACTTATATCTGCCAGTAAACTCGCCATGAAAGCGCTAAAACATACATATAGATCTCCTGTCAGACGGTTTTTCACGGGACACATTTCCGGTGTTGTTGTTTCTGGATGAGGAGATGCTGCTCCGTTATTGATTTAAGTAAAGTCTGAATGTCATTAAAACAGTTAGCGCAATCTTTTGACACTTCTTCCACTCCTGTCCTTGCACGCTACACCGCTACAACAAAGATGACGGGGAGAAGACGCTGCCAAAGGTGAGCCACGTAAATAAGACCACCAACAAAATGGCGCATCCGGAAGCGACAGTCAGAAAGCGGCTTGAAGATGATCTGTAAAATATAATCCATGCAACATTTTGACCAAAGAACCACCATTACATGTTATGTAGACCACAAGGAAGTGTTTTCCATTTAGAACAAAAAAAAATAGGACTCCTTTACCGCACTCTATAATCCGGTGCGCCTTATATATGAAAAACGATCGAAAATACACCAATCATTGGCAGTGCGCCTTGTAATCCGGTGCTCCCTATGGTCCGGAAAGTAGTTCGGTATATACGCCAGCAGCATTCTTTCCCTCACACACTTTGCTATCAGCATGTAGCGTTCCTTTCCTTGACCCACATCACTAAACCAGCTGAAATAACCATTATTTCTCCCTAGTGTTTCAGAGGCACACATCGTTTTCCAACAGACCAAACACCAAAAGGTTCAAAGACAATTCTAATTTTACTTCACCTTTTGCCAAAAACGGCAGAAATGAGACACACTATGCAGTATTTCTCTTGGATAGAAAACTAGCACATTGACTTGAGAGGCTGCTAGTTGACAAGAAGGGGTCATATAAGGACAGAGGTTGAGACGAGGAAATTCTCCACAGACAACAGAAATATGCTGTGACTGCAAATCAGCTGAGTTGCTCCCATTCCCCTGCTCCTCTCTCTTCCACATTTCCTTTTGTTTACAGTCGCTTGCCCACAGCCTCTGTGATCCCTCTGAAAAACACTCCCATGACACTGCACAGCACATCTACACCATGACCATCTTTGGGACTGTGTGGGAAGTCTTTAAGAAATCAAAAATCTTTCTATTGCTGCCATTTGCTGTCCCGATCCGATATCGACAGTGGATGTCGGTCCGATATTAGCTAAATAAAACAGTATCGGAGTATGTCGGCTTACATGTAAACTCTCCAATACAAACAGTCCAGTTAACATTTAAATGTCCTCCAATAAGCACACAAGGCTGGCCTTTTCTTGTATTTTAGTCAAGTCATTTACAAAAGGTAAACATGGTAGACTACAGGCTTTTTTGAGATAACAGCTAGATAAGCACCCAATAGCACACAAGCTAGACATGCATAATAAGTGTCCTTAATTGAACAATATTGCAGTCTAAAACAGCACATTTGTCAATATAAACCAGCATCAAATAATTATAGTTGCATAAGGCTCCAGCACCCCCCGCGACCTCGAAAGGAACACGCGGTAGAAAATGGATGGATGGATGGATATTACCGTATTTTTCGGAATATAAGTCGCTCTGGAGTATACGTCGAAATCCGCTGAAAACGCACAATAAAGAAGGAAAAAAACATATACGTCGCACTGGAGTATAAGTCGCATTTTTGGGGGAAATTTATTTGATAAAATCCAACACCAAGAATAGACATTTGAAAGGCAATTCAAAATAAATAAAGAATAGTGAACAACAGGCTGAATAAGTGTACGCCAGGGGTGGGCAATTAATTTTTACCGGGGGCCGCATGAGCAACCCGAGCACTGCTGGAGGGCCACACCGACAATATTTCAATTAAATTTTGCTCAAATTATTTTTGATATACCGTAAGATAGATAATAATAATAATAGTATTTTCATTTAACCTAACTTATATTTATACAAAAGCAGATGGCTTTTGATGGTTTTATTTTTTATTTTTTTATTTTAATTTTTTTAAATTTAAATTTTAATTTTTTTTAATTTTTTTTTAAAATAATGTCCTGTCCAGCTTCTCGGGCAAATCATATAGCAGATGTAGATGCCCATATCGGCTGTTCAGATTTACTTTACAAAAGAGAAGTGTAGGATACTTCTCTTGTTGCCTTACTTGTATTTTGACTTTATTAAATGTATTTATATTATCATTTGGTGCAGCCGGGCCGGAGCAGGAGGGGATAGAAAGAGAGAAAAAGGAAGACAGAGGGGGGAATTGTGGGGACAAGAGGGGGATTAGACAGAGAGACAAAAACAACAACAGCAAACACAACAACAACAACAGAGCAACATCAGCAAATACGACATGTACAAATATGATGGTAAAAGTAATAGCAAATAAGCAGTTAGCGAAAATAAAAAATACAGAAATGACAATGAGCATTATTACACTAAAAATGGAGCAATATGAATACCAATAGAAATAGTGCTATTGATAATAAACAATACCAATACTTTACCTTTATTATCAACAATACAATTGTTCAAATGCAACAATACATATACGTAATGATAACTTGAGATACGAAAGAATGCAGAAAAATGGAGGGGAAGAAAGAGAAGCAACCTACATTAACCTTGTAGATTGTTATAGTAACAATAGGTTAAGCTTTGTCAGTGTGCCATGTGTTATACCCAGTTTACCCTAGGGCAACAACAGTAATATATGTTTGATGAAACGTGATTATGTGCATGAGTGTATGTGTGCATATGTACTTGTATATGTACAGTATGTGTATGTGTGCTTGTACAGTGAATGTATATGTACAGTATGTGTATATGTGTGTACAGCGAATGTATATGTACAGTATGTGTATATGTGTGTACAGCGAATGTACATGTACAGTATGTGTATACAGTATGTGTGTTTGAACAGTGAATGTATATGTACAGTATGTGTATATGTGTGTTTGTACAGTGAATGTATATGTACAGTATATGTATGTGTGTGTTTGTACAGTGAATGTATATGTGTAGTATGTGTATGTGTGTGTTTGTACAGTGAATGTATATGTACAGTATGTGTATATGTATGTTTTTACAGTGAATGTATATGTACAGTATGTGTATACAGTATGTTTGTATAATGAATGTGCGTGTGGATGTACGAACTTTGAGTGTGTAAATATGTACTGTATTTATTTGTATATGTATGTGGGAGCGTAGGTACCTATGTATGTCTGTATGTATGTGTGTGAGTATATGTGAATTTGCATGTACAATACATTTGACTCCCAGTGTGTGCGGGAGCCAGAGTACGGCCCCAGCCTCCCCGAGAGCCCATCCCACAAACAGTAGGTGTGGTGCCCAGGGAACCAGGGGCCACCGCCCCCACGCAGCCAAGCCGGACAGTGACAGGAACCCCAGAGCCTGGCCCACCGCGCCGCCCACAAGGGCCAGCAGCAGGCCGCAGACAGACGCACCCGGCAGAGGACAAGGCACGAGAAAAGCAGGGGGCAGCCAGACCCCAAGCCAGCGAGAGACCACACCCCACACGGACAGAAAGGCGGGACGCCCCGCCCGAGGGGCCCGGAGACCCCCCGCAACCGGACGGGAAGACCGCCCCCGCCCCACCGGCAACAGGGCCCCCACGAGCCCCCCCCACCCCCGGAGAGCGCGGCGAGGCCAGCCCACGGCCACCCCACCCAAGCCGGCCGCCACAGGACCACCCAGCACGGGGCCACAGGAACCACCCACCCCACCCGCAGGGACCCCAACGATGGAGATGGAACAACCAGCAACCGCCCCGCCGAGTCCCCCCCCTGAGGTAGGGGAATAAATAAATAAATACATAATAATAATAATAATAATAATAATATTAATAAAATATATTTTTAAAAAAAAGAATAAATAAATAATTAAATCTGATGGTTTTATTTTTAACACTTTCTTACAGAACACTTCCTGATGTGTAATACAATGCAAAAATTTCAATTTCTGTTACTTTATCCTGCATCCTCTTTGTTGTGAACGTAGCACGCCTGTAAGGTGATTGGCGAAGAAGGAGGAAGCGTTGCTGTTGCGGAAATGAGGAGTGAGGATTGGTTTTCCTTTTGGAAAGAACGAGATAAGTTGAGCTGTGTTAGTATAGGTTGCTCAATAAAAGTTTAAAAAGAGCATCAGACTTGGTGTGCACTTCTTCTGGACGCTACAATTGATGTCAGAAGTGGGATGAAATGCCTCCCAGTTCGCCTTGCCATCAAACCTGGGAGTCTTCATTGAGGGCTGAATTCCCCCCGTGGCAAGCAGCGTGGCTGCACCTGTAAACGCTGTCTGTCTCTCTCTCTCTCTCTCTCTCTCTCTCTCTCTCTTTGCGGTGAGCTCCTCACGTGGCACGTACCTCCCTATGACGTAGCACACAAACAGTGCAGTATGCTTTTACTTCTGACACCAATTGTAGCGTCCAGAAGAAGTCCACACCAAGTCTGACGCTCTTTTTAAACTTTTATTGAGCAAGCTATACTAACACAGCTCAACATATCTCGTTCCTTCCACACGCACGTCTCCTCTCTCCTCATTTAGGCAACTCAAGAAGACAACATCTACTTCAGCAGGTCGTTACACTATATTCTTTAAACACAGCAACGTGTGTACCACAAATAAGCACATGGCTTTACCTTTACTTGGCAGTCCATGTCTTGTTGAAAACACGCCATTCGTCATCACCTTTTCTTTTTTTTAGCGTCTCGGGGATAACCGGGCATCACTTGTCGCTGTGCGCCTTCACTAACAGGACATACGCCCATAAATAACACTTTTCAAAATAAAAGCAGCACAGTTTTATTGCACGCACGACATGTTTTTTAAAATTTATTTTGTAATTTGTGATTGCCGCTGCGCGCACGAGCATACGTCCACACGGAAGTCATACAAATAACGCTTTTCAAAACAAAAGCAGCACCGTTGTATTGCACACTCGAAATAGATTCTTTTTAAAATTGATTTTGTAATTTATGATTGGCCTCACGCGGGCCGGACAGGGACGTACAAAGGGCCGGATGCGGCCCGCGGGCCGCAGAATGCCCAGGTCTGCCCTAGGAGAAACTGGGTAACACTTGGTACACTGACAAAGCTTAACCTACTGTTACTATAACAATCCACAAGGTTAATATAGCTGGCTTCTTTCTTATCCTCCACTTATCTGCTTTCTTTTGTATCTGTAGTTATCATTACATATATGTATTGTTGCATTTGAACAATTGTATTGTTGATAATAGAGGTAAATTAAGGAGCGCCCTAAGTGGCTGATCTGTTGGCGGTCCCGTCTTGTCTCCCTGTAAGAGACACACAGCGGGATTGTGCCGAAAATGTAATTTCAGTTCTTATGTGTCTTGTACATGTTAAGAATGGACAAATAAAGCTGCTCTGCTCTGCTCTTATTGTTATTATTCATTATGAATAGCACTTTCTATTAGTATTTGTATTGCTCCATTTATAGTGTAATAATGTTCATTGTCATTTCTGTATTATTATTTATTTCACTAAATGCTTATTTGCTATCACGTTTACTTTCATATTTGTACATATCGTATTTGCTGATGTTGTTCTCCTGTTGTTGTTATTGTTGTGTTTTCTGTTGTTGTTTTGGTCTCTGTGTCTTATCCTCCTCTTGTCCCCACAATTTCCCCCTCTGTCTTCCTTTTCTTCTCTTTCTATCCCCTCCTGCTTCGGCCCGGCTGCACCAAATAATAATATAAATACATTTAATAAAGTCAAATACAAATAAGGCAACAAGAGAAGTATCCCGCACTTCTCTTTTGTAAAGTAAATCTGTACAGCCGATATGGGCATCTACATCAACTATATGATTTGCCTGAGAAGCTGGACAGGACAAAAAACAAAAAAGACAACATAAGTCCATTCCAGACAGTTATTAATAGATAAGTTAGTGTTTTAGTGTTCTCTGTTTGACAAATTTTACTTGAGCAAACATTTTCTGACAATCAACAATACAAAATATTACAAGTATTTATTATTACTGCTGATATCTTATCGGATAAGTATCGGTCAACACTCTCGAGGCTCCAATATTGGTATCCTATCACAAGTGAAACAGTTGCATTAGGGCACCCCAATAAGGTATCAATGATAAACCGGGATAAGCCGTGCCAGCAACCTGTGGGTTCCTGGTTTGATCCCCAGCTTCCGCCATCCTAGTCACGTCTGTTGTGTCCTTGAGCAAGAAACTTCCCCCTTGCTCCTGATGGCTGCTGGTTAGCGCCTTGCATGGCAGCTCCCGCCATCAGTGTGTGAATGTGTGTGTGAATGGGTGAATGTGGAAATAGTGTCAAAGCGCTTTGAGTACCTTGAAAGTAGAAAAGCGCCATACAAGTATAACCCATATTACCGTTTTAAATTAAAATTATAGTAAAACTGTGATTGATACCGGCATTTTTATACAATCCAGAACCAGTCATACATCTCATTTCCTGGATAAGAAAGGTCTCGCGCAAATCACTAGCTAGTTTAAATGTCAAGATGACTACTAAAGATGCCATAAAAAGGGATTCTTATATATTTTCATCCTGACCCGTGTCACAATTTTCAAGAATATATATTTTTTTAAGTTGTTTTTTGAAGCCATCTCAGTCCAATGTCACTGTCAAACGTCAGTAGCCAAGAGGCACTTTTGTAACCTGTTTTGAGAACATTTGAATAAAATGTAAGGAGCAAGCGGTAGAAAATGGATGGATGGGATGGGTTTGTAACAAATGGTAAATGGATTATACTTGTATAATTTTCTACCTTCAAGGTACTGAAAGCGCTTTGACACTAGTTCCACATTCACCCATTCATACACACATTCACACACTGATGGCGGGAGCTGCCATGCAAGGCCCTAACCATGACCCATCAGGAGCAGGGGTGAATACAGGGGTGAATACACTATCAGTTACAATCGTCACAGCCCAAACTAAGTGTGTACAAACACGTTCTGTTTGAGCAACTACTGTCAGGAAACAACGATACACAAGCCTGATAAGTGCTCAAACTAACCAACAGGCTGACAGGAAACATGACTCAGTACTCTTAGATTTACTGTAAATACATTACAATAAGTCATGTAAAATAATTGTGAACTAAGCGTGTCTCGATACAACTTTTTCACTTTCGACATATAACAGAAATTGGAACCTTGAGTAGGGATGATGTTTGTTAAGAAATTATCAATTTCGATGCCATTATCGAATCCTCTTATCGAACCGATTCCCTATCGATTCTCTCATCGAATCCAGATAGGTTGTTGTATGTGGGAAAAAAAACACAATACTTGGTTTAACAAAAGCTCACTTTTATTTTTTAAGAAAAAAACACAATTAAATAAATAAATATTGACTGTTACCCAAAAAATAAAAAAATAAAAAATATTGACTGTTAGTGCCCCTTTAAGTGGGCCACCTAAGAAAAATACATCTTGGGAAAATCCTGCATTCAGTATTGTACAGCACTTTACATTTGAAACGAATCTCAGAGTAATGGTGTCAGAGTTTGTAGTTGACGAACCCCAAGATGCAGAGATGATGGCAGGCATTGAATGGGAAAACATGATTTAATTCAGATACTATAGCAAAAAAAAACCCAAAAGGGAACAAACAAAAGGCGCGCACAAGGCGGAGAACAAACTAGGCTATAAACTAAAATAGCACAAAGGCTAACTGTGGACAATAAACAAAAACCCTTACTGTGACACGAAGGAACTATGACTAAAGCGGAGTGGACAAAAGTAGACGGAGCTACAACGACAAATAGGTAGAAGCTACAGATAGAAGTGACAAGTGACATTCAGGCAGACACTACAATGACAATGATCCAGCAGTGACTGGAGGGCAGGACAGGTTTAAATAGGCAGCTGGCTGACTGGCACCAGGTGTGGCCACGTGCCAATCAGCCACAGCTGAGGGGACAAAGCACTCAGGGAACAATCAGGAAATGAAGACAAAATAAAAGCACTGACAGGAAACTAAGAACAGGAAACCAGGACAAACGCAGAGGAAAACTAAAACTTGACCAAACTGTCAGGGAAAACCTTGACAGTAGCCCCCCTTCCCATAACGGATACCAGACGTATCAAACCCCCCCCCCCCCACCCAAAAAAAAAAACAGTCCAAAGTCAAGGGAGGGTGGAGGGAGGACAAGGAGGTGGGCCGCCAGGCCAAGTGTCCCTGCAACAGCGGGGAAGAGTCAGGTGGCGACGGCGAGTTGAACGCCGCCGCAATTGTCGAGGCGGCTCGACCGCCGGCGTGGGAGGGCCCACCGGGAAGGATGGTGGCGGCGCCCTCTGCTGGCCACCTGGAGAGGGTGGTGGCGGCGCCCTCTGCTGTCCACCCGGAGAGGGTGGCGGAGACCCCTGCTGGTCCACCAGAGAGGGTGGCGGAGACCCCTGCTGGTCCACCATAGAGGGTGGTGGAGACCCCTGCTGGTCCACCAGAGAGGGTGGTGGAGACCCCTGCTGGTCCACCGGAGATGATGGTGGCGCCGTTGGTTGCAGATCCACCGGAGATGATGGTGGCGCAGTTGGTTGCAGACCCACCGGAGATGATGGTGGCGCCGTTGGTTGCAGACCCACCGGAGATGATGGTGGCGTCTGCCGGCCCACCGGAGAGCATGGTGGCGTCTGCCGGCCCACCGGAGAGGATGGCGCAGTCTGTTGCAGACCCACTGGGGTGAGGAGTAGTTGTGCCTCCCCAGCTGCACAGCTACTCATAGCCCCCCCCCTCAAGGGACGGATCCAAAACGTCCCACGAGAAGCCAACACAGGACAGGGATGGGTCGGAGGGATCACAAAACGAGGCAAAGCTTTTCCTTGATTTAGCCATCAATTCTAATGCTTTGTTAAGCCTCTCCGCCATGGACATCTCTGCGAGGTTCGTTTTAGGCTGGATCATTCTGTCGGGGTATGTAGTTGACGAAACCCAAGATGCAGAGATGATGGCAGGCATTGAATGGGAAAACATGATTTAATTCAGATACTATAGCAAAAAACAAACAAAAGGGAATAAACAAAAGGCGCGCACAAGGCGGAGAACAAACTAGGCTATAAACTAAAATAGCACAAAGGCTAACTGTGGACAATAAACAAAAACCCTTACTGTGACACGAAGGAACTATGACTAAAGCGGAGTGGACAAAAGTAGACGGAGCTACAACGACAAATAGGTAGAAGCTACAGGTAGAAGTGACAAGTGACATTCAGGTAGACACTACAATGACAATGATCCAGCAGTGACTGGAGGGCAGGACAGGTTTAAATAGGCAGCTGGCTGACTGGCACCAGGTGTGGCCACGTGCCAATCAGCCACAGCTGAGGGGACAAAGCACTCAGGGAACAATCAGGAAATGAAGACAAAATAAAAGCACTGACAGGAAACTAAGAACAGGAAACCAAGACAAATGCAGAGGAAAACTAAAACTTGACCAAACTGTCAGGGAAAACCTTGACAGTAGCCCCCCTTCCCATAACGGATACCAGACGTATCAAACCCCCCCCCCACCCAAAAAAAAAACAGTCCAAAGTCAAGGGAGGGTGGAGGGAGGACAAGGAGGTGGGCCGCCAGGCCAAGTGTCCCCGCAACAGCGGGGAAGAGTCAGGTGGCGACGGCGAGTTGAACGCCGCCGCAATTGTCGAGGCGGCTCGACCGCCGGCGTGGGAGGGCCCACCGGGAAGGATGGTGGCGGCGCCCTCTGCTGGCCACCCGGAGAGGGTGGTGGCGGCGCCCTCTGCTGGCCACCCGGAGAGGGTGGCGGAGACCCCTGCTGGTCCACCAGAGAGGGTGGCGGAGACCCCTGCTGGTCCACCAGAGAGGGTGGTGGAGACCCCTGCTGGTCCACCAGAGAGGGTGGTGGAGACCCCTGCTGGTCCACCGGAGAGGGTGATGGCGCCGTTGGTTGCAGATCCACCGGAGATGATGGTGGCGCAGTTGGTTGCAGACCCACCGGAGATGATGGTGGCGCCGTTGGTTGCAGACCCACCGGAGATGATGGTGGCGTCTGCCGGCCCACCGGAGAGCATGGTGGCGTCTGCCGGCCCACCGGAGAGGATGGCGTCGTCTGTTGCAGACCCACTGGGGTGAGGAGTAGTTGTGCCTCCCCAGCTGCACAGCTACTCATAGCCCCCCCCTCAAGGGACGGATCCAAAACGTCCTACGAGAAGCCAACACAGGACAGGGATGGGTCGGAGGGATCACAAAACGAGGCAAAGCTTTTCCTTGATTTAGCCATCAATTGTAATGCTTTGTTAAGCCTCTCCGCCATGGACATCTCTGCGAGGTTCGTTTTAGGCTGGATCATTCTGTCGGGGTATGTAGTTGACGAACCCCAAGATGCAGAGATGATGGCAGGCATTGAATGGGAAAACATGATTTAATTCAGAAACTATAGCAAAAAAAAACCAAAAGGGAACAAACAAAAGGCGCGCACAAGGCGGAGAACAAACTAGGCTATAAACTAAAATAGCACAAAGGCTAACTGTGGACAATAAACAAAAACACTTACTGTGACACGAAGGAACTATGACTAAAGCGGAGTGGACAAAAGTAGACGGAGCTACAACGACAGGTAGAAGTGACAAGTGACATTCAGGTAGACACTACAATGACAATGATCCAGCAGTGACTGGAGGGCAGGACAGGTTTAAATAGGCAGCTGGCTGACTGGCACCAGGTGTGGCCACATGCCAATCAGCCACAGCTGAGGGGCCAAAGCACTCAGGGAACAATCAGGAAATGAAGACAAAATAAAAGCACTGACAGGAAACTAAGAACAGGAAACCAAGACAAACGCAGAGGAAAACTAAAACTTGACCAAACTGTCAGGGAAAACCTTGACAGTAGCCCCCCTTCCCATAACGGATACCAGACGTATCAAAAAAATTCCCCCCCACCCAAAAAAAAAAACAGTCCAAAGTCAAGGGAGGGGAGAGGGAGGACAAGGAGGTGGGCCGCCAGGCCAAGTGTCCCCGCAACAGCGGGGAAGAGTCAGGTGGCGACGGTGAGTTGAACGCCGCCGCAATTGTCGAGGCGGCTCGACCGCCGGCGTGGGAGTGCCCACCGGGAAGGATGGTGGCGGCGCCCTCTGCTGGCCACCCAGAGAGGGTGGCGGCGCCCTCTGCTGGCCACCCGGAGAGGGTGGCGGAGACCCCTGCTGGTCCACCGGAGAGGGTGGCGGAGACCCCTGCTGGCCCACCGGAGAGGGTGGCGGAGACCTCTGCTGGTCCACCGGAGAGGGTGGCGGAGACCCCTGCTGGTCCACCGGAGAGGGTGGTGGAGACCCCTGCTGGTCCACCAGAGAGGGTGGTGGAGACCCCTGCTGGTCCACCGGAGAGGGTGATGGCGCCGTTGGTTGCAGACCCACCGGAGATGATGGTGGCGCCGTTGGTTGCAGACCCACCGGAGATGATGGTGGCATCTGCCGGCCCACCGGAGAGCATGGTGGCGTCTGCCGGCCCACCGGAGAGGATGGCGCCGTCTGTTGCAGACCCACTGGGGTGAGGAGTAGTTGTGCCTCCCCAGCTGCACAGCTACTCATAGCCCCCCCTCCCCCCTCAAGGGACGGATCCAAAACGTCCCACGAGAAGTGGACAAAAGTAGACGGAGCTACAACGACAAATAGGTAGAAGCTACAGGTAGAAGTGACAAGTGACATTCAGGTAGACACTACAATGACAATGATCCAGCAATGACTGGAGGGCAGGACAGGTTTAAATAGGCAGCTGGCTGACTGGCACCAGGTGTGGCCACGTGCCAATCAGCCACAGCTGAGGGGACAAAGCACTCAGGGAACCATCAGGAAATGAAGACAAAATAAAAGCACTGACAGGAAACTAAGAACAGGAAACCAAGACAAACGCAGAGGAAAACTAAAACTTGACCAAACTGTCAGGGAAAACCTTGACAAATGGTGCTGTTTACTTTTTGCTCCATTACATGTCAGCAAAATACAATTATTAACCTACTTGTATTCGTCTGTGTTCACCAAGTTGAAGGGGAGGAGATTTTTCACCATCATTCTCGTTAGCTTGCGAGTAATGTTGTTACTCTCCTCCTCACTCATCTTGCTGCGCTCTGCGTCATACCTCGCTTTGGTAAATGGGTTAACGCTCTTCAGCAGAATATTTCGCGGGAAATTTAAAATTGCACTTTACTAATCTAACCCGGCCGTATTGGCATGTGTTGCAATGTTAAGATTTCATCATTGATATATAAACTATCAGACTGTGTGGTCGGTAGTAGTGGGTTTCAGTAGGCCTTTAAGGGTGGAGAACTGTACTGTGTTTAAAAAGCTGGCTTCTACAACACCAGCATCGTCGTCGTCATCTCAACAGGACACTGCTCAACCGTCGATAACTTCAGGTAATATATAAATGGTTACTATGTTAACAGTACTCATCCTTGGTGTGTTAAAACATGTACTGTCAAGTAGGGATGATGTTTGTTAAGAAATTATCGATTTCGATGCCATTATCGAATCCTCGAACCGATTCCTTATCGATTCTCTTATCGAATCCAGATAGGTTGTTGTATATGGAAAAAACACAATACTTGGTTTAACAAAAGCTCACTAAAATAAACAGTGCAAACATTGCCCTGGTCACTCTGGCTGTCATGAATGTCATCATCTGAAATAGGAGAACGTTAACATTATCTTCATTCACTTCTTGCAAGCACTAGTTTATTAGACAGACCTGCAAACTCTGGAGTGGTGTAGGCTACAAGATACCGTTAGCGTTATCAGACACATACAAAAAGGCTAACGTTAATGTTACTGTTAGCCACTGACTATGCTTAGGTAACGTTAGTCTAGCTAACATCACTGCAGTTCTGGTTGACATAAGAGCTAACGTTATTTTAGCCTAAAGGCTACAAGTGAGCAGATATGGAAATTAACCGGCAACAGTTAACGTTAGTTACTCACCGGCACTATCACTGGGACTGCAGGTTGGAGCAGAGGAAGAGGGGCGTGCTTCGTCATCTCTGTCGCTGCTTCTCCACATGTCGAAGACGCGACACGTTTCTCCAACATTCAGGTTATGTACGGCCTGAACATGTTTTAACATGTTTGTTGTACTGCTCCCCTTACAGGAAAGCGAAGCCTGGCAATAATTGCAAATAGCCGTTTCCTTGTTGAATTTCTTAGTAAAGTGAAGCCATGTCTTGGAGCGTTTTTTTTCCGGTCCATTGTTGTTGCTGCTTCTGTATCTGCCGCCGAATGACTGAGCTACGTCATTTCCTGTGACGTGCCACAGGACATTTCGAATAAAGAACCACATTTTTTTCTTTACTATAGTTGCTTCGATAACGGGAACCGTTTCTCAAAAAGGGATTCGAATCCATGGAATCGGTTCTTTTCTTATCGAACAATCGGGAGAACCGGTTTCGAACATCATCCCTAACCTTGAGTGTTGGCCGGTACCGATATTGAGTATACACACTTTTATTATTTTGTAGTGTAAAATGTTCGAAAAGGTTTGAGCAAGTAAAATTAGTCAAACAGGGAACAATGGTAGTTATGAATAAAACTAACCTATTCATTATTACCTGTCTGAAGTATAGTTATGCTGTCTTTAAAGGGGACCTATTATGCAAAACCAACTTTTCTTACCTATAGGTACACTTTTTTGTGTATTTGGGATCTGCATGAGTCACAAAAATTCTAAATCAAACCAGATATTTATTAAACAATCTTGGCTTCTTTTATACCTCATCCAAACGAGATGTTTAGAATTTGCCCCACTTGTGATGTTTTTCCTATTGGTGACGTCAGTGGATATCTCAATATGTGGTCAAGGTTTATCTGAAGAGTTTTGTGCGAGTCAGCCATTGTAAGGCAAGGTAAGTTTATTTATAGAGCATAATTTGTACACAAGGCAAATCACAGTGCTATGCAGAAAATTACAAGACGGCAAAAATATAATTAAGATAAAATATTCATAATTCAAATTAAAATCATAAAATTTAATTGTCATTACAACAATTAATTTAAAATTCAAATCAAAGAGTGTAGATAACATACTTGCACAATTAAATACAAGTGTTTTCAGCCAGGATTTGAACATTGCTAATATTGAGGCCTGTCCCACATCTTCTGGGAGTCTATTCAAGATTTTAGGGGCATACAAATGAAACGCAGTCTCACCATGATTCGTCCTGAAGTCTACATCTTCCTCCCAAAGAAGCTAACTTTTCTCCAGCTGTGGTGCATTATCACATCAACTCGGCATTCAACACCATCATCCCGCAGCACTTGGTGAGCAAACTGGCCCCCCTTGGATTCAGTACCCCCCTATGCAACTGGCTGCTTGACTTCCTCACAGACAGACCCCAGTCTGTGAGAGTGGGCAACAACACCTCCAGTGCCATCTTCCTGAGCACCGGCTCCCCCCAGGGCTGCGTCCTGAGTCCGCTGCTGTTCACGTTGATGACCCATGACTGCTGTGCCAGGTCCACTACTAACCACATTGTGAAGTACACAACAGTAGTGGGCCTCATCCGTGACAACAACGACATGGACTACAGGGAGGAGGTGAAACATCTGGTTGACTGGTGCAGAACCAACAACCTGGTCCTGAACGTCGACAAGACGTTCGACTTCAGGAAGCACCAGTCCAGCCACGCTCCACTCTTCATCAACGGCACAGCGGTGGAGATGGTAAGCAGCACCAAGTTCCTGAGGGTGCAGATAACTGACAATATGACCTGGTCCCTACACACCGGAGCTATTGTAAACAGAGCTCAGCAGAGCATGCACTTTTTGCGTGGGATGAAAAGAGCACAGCTCCCTCCCCCCATTCTCAGCACATTCTACAGAGGCACTATAGAGAGCCTACTGACCAACAGCATCTCTGTCTGGAGTGGAGCCTGCAATGCCTCAGACTGGAAGTCTCTCCAGAGAGTGGTGAGGACGGCGGAAAAGATAATCAGGACTCCTCTTCCTCCTATCCAGGAGATCGCAAAAATCCGCTGCCTGACCAGGGCTCAGAAAATCTGCAGAGACTCCTCGGAACCCCACCAAGGACTGTTTTCACTGCTGGACTCTAGAAAGAGGTCCGCAGCCTCCGTAGCAGAACCTCAAGGTTCTGTAACAGCTTCTTCCCTCAGACCGTAAGACTCTTGAACGCATCATAGTAATCCCCTCAATTCCCCCCAAAAATGGATGAACTCGCTGGAATATAAAGACAATATAACATTCATCCATAAACGTAGATGCATATGTAAAAGTGCAATATATTTATCTTTACAGTAATCTATTTATTTATATCTGCACCTTATTGCTTTTTTATCCTGCACTGCCAACCAGCTAATGCAACGAAATTTCGTTTTTATCTGTACTGTAAAGTTCAAATTTGAACGACAATAAAAAGTAAGTCTAAGTCTAAGACCCACAAACACTGGCTGAGTAACAACAATATGAACGTTGCATGGAAATTTCTCTGCCAGTTTCTGCATCCCACAGGGATTCTTCTTTTGTGTTTCTGCACCTGCGCTTCCCACACAAGGTTGCAACATTGTTTGTCAACACTGTCTGTGCTCATTTTGTCGCACATTTGACCCTCTGATGTTCTGTGTACCTACACTCTGTCCTCCCCGTCTAGGCCTGCTGTGTGTGTGTGTGTGTGGGCGTGGGCGTGTGGTACACAGAACATCAATTTCCACACTTCTATTAGCCCCGGGTCCAGTGGACCCCGGACATCTTATATGTAATAGAAATGTGTAGGGGGGGTGTATGGTGTGTGTGTTCAGTAAATATGTATTCTGATATATGTTCTTCACAGAAAATGAGCCAAAGCCAGTGAGTCTCAGTTTGAAAAATTAATTAATTGTATCATTTTTCTTTTAATAAAAATCGAAAACGGGTCCCACAGACCCGAACACCACACAAGGGTTAATACGACTTTGGTAAGCTATGAAGCCGCACCGCTTGATGGATTGTACTGTGCTTCAACATACGAGTATTATTATGGTGTGTGTATAAGGTAAGACATTATCTGGCATTTAGTTTCGCAATATTATGCAAAAGCAACTTTTTTTACCTTCTGATGCCTGCTGATCTGTATTTGGGATCTACATAAATCCTGAAAAATTGCGCAAGTACGCCTTTGTAGTCCTTGGAGATGCCGTAGTCGATAAGCTTCTTCTTTTTCTCTATCTTCTTGTTATGGGACATTCACCCTCCGCTGTTGCCATTTCTAATATAAAGTAGTGTAAAGTTCTTACTTACATCTGTCAGTAAACTCTCCATAAAAGCGCTAAAATATACCGGTGTAGTGAATTTACATTATTCACCCAAGGAACTTTAGTTATTAGAGAGTTCCGGTCGGACGGTTTTTCACGGGAAACATTTCCGGCGTTGTTGTTTTCGGATGAGAAGATGCTGCTTCGTTATTGATTTAAGTAAAGTCTGAATGTCATTAAAACAGTTAGCTCCATCTTTTGACACTTCTTCCACACCCGTCCTTGCACGCTACACCGCTACAACAAAGATGACGGAGAGAAGACGCTGTCGAAGGTGAGACACGTAAATAAGACCGCCCACAAAACGGCGCATCCTGAAGCGACTGTCAGAAAGCTGCTTGAAGATGATCTGTAAAATATAATCCATGCAACATTTTGACCAAAGAACCACCATTACATGTTATGTAGACCACAAAGAAATGTTTTACATTTAGAAAAAAATTATAATATGACTCCTTTAATGTGCCCTATAATCCAGTGCGCCTTTTGATCCGGAAAATACGATACTTTAATGTTTGCAGTACTCTCAACAAAAGAGGCACATCGAATGCGGTTGAGAATGGTTTGTTTTAAAATCATAATTTCTGTTGATATTTTTGGTATTAATTTTCATTTGAATTCTACACATTTATTTAGGTATTATTTATGTTGTTACTAAATGCTATTTTCGTAGAATTGTGTATGTCATGCCCTTGTGACAGTTTTGTTTAAGTTCAGATATATTTTCAACATAAATTAATATATCTGTTATTATAACCATATCATACCAGCAAATTAACTCAACATTTTTGTGAAAAATAAGAAATAAGATTTAGAAAGAAATACATATTTTGAAAAGGGCGCAGCTTGCTCTCTGTTACATCAAACACAATTATAACAAGAACATCACCAGCTAGATTATGTTACCAATAGTAGTTCTGTCATTACGTGATAATCTACGCTACATATCTAAACTGTTTATGATGTTTTGTTTTGTTAGCAATTTAGCGCAACGGCTAGCGATAGCGCCTCAGCTGCTAGGTGTGTCAAATGTTTAGCTATTCCTCAGCTTTAAAGGCCTACTGAAACCCACTACTACCGACCACGCAGTCTGATAGTTTATATATCAATGATGAAATCTTAACATTGCAACACATGCCAATACGGCCGGGTTAACTTATAAAGTGCAATTTTAAATTTCCCGCTAAACTTCCGGTTGAAAACGCCTTTGGATGATGACGTATGCGCGTGATGTAGCCAGTGAAACAGAAGTATCGGTACCCCATTGAATCCAATACAAAATAGCTCTGTTTTCATCTCATAATTCCACAGTATTCTGGACATCTGTGTTGGTGAATCTTTTGCAATTTGTTTAATGAACAATGAAGACTGCAAAGAAGAAAGTTGTAGGTGGGATCGGTGTATTAGCGGCGGACTACAGCAACACAACCAGGAAGACAGAGATGGATAGCAGACGCGTTAGCCGCCGAACTCACCTTAACTTCCTCCGTCTCGCCGACCGCATCTGTGATCGGGTGAAGTCCTTCGTCGCACCGTTGATCGCTGGAACGCAGGTGAGCACGGGTGTTGATGAGCAGATGAGGGCTGGCTGGCGTAGGTGGATAGCTAATGTTTTTAGCATAGCTCTGTGAGGTCCGGTTGCTAAGTTAGCTTCAATGGCGTCGTTAGCAACAGCATTGTTAACCTTTGCCAGGATGGAAAGCATTAACCGTGTATTTACATGTCCCTGGTTTAATAGTATTGTTGATCTTCTGGCTATCCTTCCAGTCAGGGATTTATTTATTTTGTTTCTATATGCAGTTAAGCATGATGCTATCACGTTAGCTCCGTAGCTAAAGTGTTTCGTCGATGTATTGTCGTGGAGATAAAAGTCACTGTGAATGTCCATTTCACGTTCTCGACTCTCATTTTCAAGAGGATATAGTATCCGAGGTGGTTTAAAATACAAATCCGTGATCCACAATAGAAAAAGGAGAGAGTGTGGAATCCAATGAGCCCTTGTACCCAAGTTACGGTCAGAGCGAAAAAAGATATGTCTTGCACTGCATTCTAGTCCGTCACTCTAACGTTCCTCATCCACAAATCTTTCATCCTCGCTCAAATTAATGGGGTAATCGTCGCTTTCTCGGTCCGAATCGCTCTAGCTGCATTGTAAACAATAGGAAAATATGAGGAGGCTATCAACTGACTACGTCACGCTACTTCCGGTAGGGGCAAGGCTTTTTTTTTAATCAGAGACCAAAAGTTGCGAACTTTGTCGTCGTTGTTCTATACTAAATTATTTCAGCAAAAATATGGCAATATCGCGAAATGATCAAGTATGACACATAGAATGGATCTGCTATCCCCGTTTAAATAAGAAAATTTCATTTCAGTAGGCCTTTAAAGTGCCTCTGCCCATAGCCCATGTGGACTAACCTAATATAAAACGGCAGTGTGGCTGAACAATAGCTTCAAACTTTACCGCAGTGAGCCAGTAAAAGCTCTATCTATCCACACACACAAGCGTGAGGCTATAAACTATTAACAAAAACTACTTTGACATAGTGACAGCTAACAAGTCACTTTATAAGAATAAGCAACAGGTTACGTTACTACCTACAACAAAAATACTCTCAACACTGGTCATCTAGTCATAAAACACTTTGGCAACTTTAAGCCCTTTGTACGTTTTGGTTAAGATACTGATATATGATATATATCGTACATCGCCATTCGGCCTAAAAATACCGGGATATCAGTTTTGGCCAATATGGCCCGGCCCGAGCTAAAAGTCGTAAATTGTCAGGATATAATGTTTAAAATAATTTAGAAAGTTAACGCCCTCTAGGGGTAAAGTTTTCAAACCTTTTTAGTGGGACCCACTGAATTTTCTCAGGACTGACTAAGATTACCACCTGTGGGTCGTGGAGACTCACTACATTGAAAACCTATCAACATCAGTGGTAATTCTAGCATGTATTTAAGTAGCATTATGATCCGTGATGTAATTGCATGTGATGTCAGTCATGTTAAGTGTAGCTTAGTACGTGTGTATGGCATGACATAGTACATGGATGTCAAACTGGTTTTCATTGAGGGCCACATGGCAGTTATGGCTGCCATCAGAGGGCCGCTTGTAACAGCCAATAATGTATGAATTTGCCTCTGGATTTCATTATTAATTATTTAAATTGTTTTAAGTAGACTGTCAATTTTACAGTAAAATCTTCACATTTACAACATTTTACTGTAAACTTCTGTTTTGTTACAACATTTTACGGTAAATGGAAAAACTGTACCACTGTTTTTTGGGGGTTTTTTTATAGAAAAAACCTTAGTTGCCAGAATTTTTGTGTTAAATTCACATTGTTTTTTACAACATTATATTGTTCATGGAAAAACAGTACATGTTATTTTTTTATTCTGGCAACTGAGCTGCCAGTTGTTCTACCGTAAAAACAAATGTGCCGTCAACCGTGGATTTTACAGTCAAAAACTGTCAGCTCAGTCAAAACAATTTTAACGCAAAAAAACAGTAGTCGTTTTTTTCAATTTACAGTAAAAGAACAACATAAAATGTATTGTAATTTTTATTGATTTGATGGGTAGTTTGCGGTAAAGTTAATTATTTTTATTTAGACAAAAACATGTTTGGAAAGTATGATAATATACTGTAATATTTGTTTCAATACCATTAAAGTTTAAAAGCAGTACATATATTTTTTTCTGTCAAAAAGAAAAAAAAATATTGCGTTTAGTGAGAAAATATAAAGTACTTTATTGACACATATCATTTCCAGGTGTTTGCGGGCTGGATAAAATGATGTCGCGGGCCAGATCTTGACTTTGACACCTATGACGTAGTATGACAAAAAGCTGTGGAATAGGGATGTTCAATTTGTATGTACGAGTGTACGGGTGTTACTGTCTACGTTGTTTGAGTGTACATACTACAATTGTGTTATTCAAGACACTTCATATTGCTCTTACATTTTTTCTGTTCTCCTAAAAAGGTTTCTATTTACGAACCATGTTCAAGAACAAATAATGTTCGTGAATCGAGGTTCCACTGTATGTGGCAAAATATTAAAGTCAGGTGGCTGGTAGTGATTATGACAAGACTTTTCTTCCGACTGCTGACATGACTCACTGTACACCAAGAGCATCTCCATGTGGAAACAAAGTGAAATTTGACAATGAGGGTGAACCTGTTAATCCAAAGAGGTATCGGGAAGTTGTTGGTAGTTTAGTCTATGCAATAGGGTTGTACGGTATACCGGTACTAGTATAGTATCGCGGTACTAATGAATCAAAAACGGTACTATACTCTGTTTGAGAAGTACCGGTTCCCAACGGGCATGACGGCGTGCCATCACGTCATGACATTGCTGGGTTTATAGCAGAGGAGCATGTTCGGCAGCGCACAATCATGCAGTACTTATACAGTACAGGCTGTGTCTCAATTCGGCGGCTGCATCCTTTGCAGTGGGCATTTGTGGGGTGCTGACGTCATCGCGGACAAATGTGTCCTTTTCTCCCATTAGCAGAAAGGTTGCATCCGTGTACACTTCGCGTCCTGTCATATCCCGAAATTCTTTGCACGCTCAACTCTGAAAATTATTTTCAACACGGCGACGCCATGCGGAGCAAAAAATGCCACCTTAAAATGTAAGTATAGATTTATTTATTCATTTAAAACAGCTAAAAACAGACATTTCAAGTCAAAATACAAGACCTCGACTATCGTAATGTTGAGTGACCTCCGTGCTCTGACCCTCTCTTTACCCAGAGGGAGAGACATATATCCAGCCATTGCAGACAGTTTCGTGCCCGGAGCTTTTTTCAACGTTTGAAAGTAAAGCCCGACATCTTCTAATTTACTTTTTTAAACCCCAATAAGTTAATTATGTTCTATTAATGGGTGGCCAGAAAATTGAAGTACTATAAACATGTGCATCAATGAACCAATATTGATTATTGCTGTTTTTTTGTGTACATTTGCATGTTATTTGAAAATGTTCACTTCTATCAATGATTATTGTGATCTTGTGTTTAACTTTTCTGCTTTTTTTTCCCGTGCAGAATAATCAAGGAGAACTTGGACAACAACAGAGCAAAAAGAAATGACACAAACACGTTTATACCAGTTTGGATGATCATTTGAATGAATGAATGAATGAATGAATGAATGATCTTTATTGTCATTGTGCATGTACAGGTACAGGTCCAACAAAATTTAGGTTGCTTCCCTAAGGTGCTTTGCATTTAAAAAAAAAAAGAAGAAACCACACAATATACAAAAGCAACACAATATACACAATATGCAATATGGCCTAGGACCACTCTAAGAGGCAATGTAAAAAAACGAGACAGTAAAAAGTATAAAGTGACTAGTGAACTGACTAGAGAGGAGTAATGCTGGTTCCCAGTGTGCTGAGGGGGTGGGAGTCAGCATTTCCTACCTCCTATGCTGTGCAGGCATTTTGTTTTGGATTAATATGTAAATAAATATGATAAATATTGCCCAGTTGGCGTGTAATCGCTGATTGCACAGTCCCGGATCGTGATTGACCGGTGGATTCCTCATGCTGCACGTGAGGGAGTTTTTATTTTTTATTTATTTTTTTATTTATTTTACATTCCAGCTGCGTTTAGTGCAGTTATGGCCCGGGGGTAGAAACTGTTCTTGAGTCTATTTGTGCGGGTTCGCATGGTTATGAAACGTCTGCCGGAAGGCAGCCGATCGAAGTGGCTGTTGCCGGGGTAGGATGGGTCCTTGAGTATGTTGGCTGCCTTCTTCAGGCAGCGGGAGTTGTACAGTTTTTCCAGGGAGAGGAGGGGGCACCCGATGATTTTTTGGGCCGATTTGACCACCCTTTGGAGAGCTTTCCTCTCTGCTGCTGTGCAGCTGCAGAACCATACGCAGATGCAGTATGTGAGGATGCTCTCCACAGAACAGCGGTAGAAGGACACCAGTAGATCCTGTCTCAGGTGGAGATTCCTGAGCACTCTCAAGAAGTAGAGCCTCTGCTGTGCCCTCTTGACGATAGCTGTGGTGTTGGTCCTCCAGGACAGGTCCTCCTCCAGGTGAACTCCCAGGAAGCGTAGGGATGAGACTCTTTCCACACAGCCCCCGTCGATGTACAGGGGCTGTATGGTAGTTTTTCTCCTCCTGCTGTCCAAGATCACTTCCTGGGTCTTGAGCTGGTTCAGCTTCAGGTTGTTCACCCTGCTCAACACTGCCAGCTGCTCCACCTCGTCCCGGTATGCCGTCTCGTCGACCCCAGAGATGCAGCCCACCACCGTTGTGTCATCGGCAAACTTTATGATGTGATTGCCGGGGTGGGTGGCTGTGAAGTCGTGGGTGTAGAGTGAGTAGAGCAGGGGGCTCAGCACGCAGCCCTGAGGTGAGCCGGTGCTGAGGCTGAGGGCTGTGGAGGTGTGGGTACCCATCCTCACCCTCTGACGGCGGTCAGTCAGGAAGTCTTTAATCCAGAGACAGGTGGGGTTGGATATTCCGAGGTCTGCTAGCTTGGTCACCAGTCTGTCAGGTAAAATGGTATTAAATGCAGAGCTGAAGTCTACAAAGAGCAGCCGTACATAGCTCCCCCCCTCCATGTGGGACATGGCGGAGTGGAGAGCGATGGCGTCCTCCGTAGACCTGTTGGCTCGGTAGGCAAACTGATGGGGGTCCAATGCGGGCGGTAGGGATGAGAGGATGTGGGTCCGGACCAGTTTATCGAAACACTTCATTGTGATAGAAGTGAGTGCCACTGGCCGGTAGTCGTTCAGACAGCTGACCGTGTTTTTCTTTTTGGGGACCGGGATGATGGTGGAGGTTTTCAGGCAGGATGGGACGGTGGCCTGGGACAGGGACCGGTTGAAGATGTCGGTGAGGACACCAGCCAGCTGATCAGCGCAGTCTCTCAGCACCCGTCCGGAGACGCCGTCCGGTCCCGCAGCCTTCCTCGGGTTCACGGCTTTCAGTGTGCGTCTGACCTCGTGCTCCGTCACTGAAAGGGTGAGGCTGCTGTGGTCTGTCGAGTGAGGTGTGACTGCTGATTGAGGTGTGGCTGTTGGGTGAGGTGTTGCTCCTGAGTGAGGTGTGACTGCTTCCGATGGTGTTACCTCAAAGCGGGCGTAGAAGGAGTTCAGCTCCTCTGCCAGCCGGGGGTCTCCCCTACCGGCCGGGGGTTGCTGGGCCTGTAGTTGGTCATGTGCTGGACCCCCTGCCATACCCTCCTGGAGTCGTTGCTTTGGAAGCAGTCCTCAATCTTTGTTTTGTAGTCCCCCTTAGCCTCCCTGATACCACGCTTCAGGCTGGCTCTGGCAGTGCTGTAGAGCTCCCCGTCGCCAGATCTGAACGCGGTGTTCCTCTCCCTCAGCAGCCTCTGCACCTCTCTCGTCATCCACGGCTTTGTGTTGGAATAGACTCGGACGCGCTTATCCACAGTAACAGAGTCTGCGCAGTGTTTTATGTAGCCCAGTACTCCTGATGTGTATTTCTCCAGGTCCTCGTCTTCAAAGACCTCCCACGCAGTGGTGTCAAAGCAGTCTTGCAACTTTTCAGTGGCACCTTCAGGCCAGGTTTTGATGGACTTTGTTGTGGTGGGAGCACTTATCCGGGTGGGGGTGTATGCTGGGATGAGTAGCAGGGATGTGTGGTCTGACTGGCCCATGTGTGCTAAAGGTTTAGCTCTGTAGCCCAGCTTAATATTGGAGTAAACCTTGTCCAGTGTGTTTTTGCCTCTTGTGGCACATTTTACATGCTGGTGTAGTTTGGGGAGCACTACCTTCTTTAAAGGCCTACTGAAACCCACTACTACCGACCACGCAGTCTGATAGTTTATATATCAATGATGAAATCTTAACATTGCAACACTTATAAAGTGCAATTTTAAATTTCCCGCGAAATATCCGGCTGAAAACGTCTCGGTATGATGACGTTTGCGCGTGACGTCACGGGTTGAAGCAGACATTTTGGAATAGCACGGTGGCCAGCTTAAGTCGTCTGTTTTCACCACATAATTCCACAGTATTCTGGACATCTGTGTTGGTGAATCTTTTGCAATTTGTTTAATGGACAATGAAGACAGCAAAGAAGAAAGCTGTAGGTGGGATCGGTGTATTAGCGGCTGGCTGCAGCAACACAACCAGGAGGACTTTGAGTTGGATAACAGACGCGCTATCCGACGCTAGCCGCCGACCGCACCGATGATCGGGTGAAGTCCTTCGTCGCGCCGTCGATTGCTGGAACGCAGGTGAGCACGGGTGTTGATGAGCAGATGAGGGATGGCGTAGGTGGAGAGCTAATGTTTTTAGCATAGCTCTGTCGAGGTCCCGTAGCTAAGTTAGCTTCAATGGCGTCGTTAGCAACAGCAATGCTAGGCTTCGCCAGGCTGGACAGCATTAACCGTGTGGTTACAGGTCCAGGGTTTGGTTCGGTGTCTCCTGATAGTAGAAGTAATAATAGTATTGTTGATCTTCTGTCTATCCTTCCAGTCAGGGGCATGTTTCTTCTGTTTCTATCTGCAGTTAAGCACAATGCTATCACGTTAGCTCCGAAGCTAAAGTGCTTCACCGATGTATTGTCGTGGAGATAAAAGTCACTGTGAATGTCCATTTCGCGTTCTCGACTCTCATTTTCAAGAGGATATAGTATCCGAGGTGGTTTAAAATACAAATCCGTGATCCACAATAGAAAAAGGAGAAAGTGTGGAATCCAATGAGCCCTTGTACCTAAGTTACGGTCAGAGCAAAAAAAGATACACCCTGGCGTCCTGCACTGAACTCTAATCCTTCACTGTCACTTTCCTCATTCACAAATCTTTCGTCCTCGCTCAAATTAATGGGGTAATCGTCGCTTTCTCGGTCCGAATCGCTCTCGCTGCTGGTGTAAACAATGTGCAGATGTGAGGAGCTCTTCAACCTGTGACGTCACGCTACTTCCGGTACAGGCAAGGCTTTTTTTTATCAGCGACCAAAAGTTGCAAACTTTATCGTCGATGTTCTCTACTAAATCCTTGCAGCAAAAATATGGCAGTATCACGAAATGATCAAGTATGACACATAGAATGGATCTGCTATCCCCGTTTAAATAAAAAAGTCTCATTTCAGTAGGCCTTTAAAAACTACGTATTTTTATGACCTATATAAATTAATAAACTCAACTGTAGTTGTTGTGATTCCTTTCCTCTGCCTTCATTGTTAAAGTTAAAGTTAAAGTACCAATGATTGTCACACACACTAGGTGTGGTGAAATTTGTCCTCTGCATTTGACCCATCCCCTTGTTCACCCCTTGGGAGGTGAGGGGAGCAGTGGGCAGCAGCGGTGCCGCTCCCGGGAATCATTTTGGTGATTGCAAATAACTATATGATAATAGTAATATTATACAATTCCAATATTTACTGTTACTGGCTATAATGCAAGCAATGTGACACGATTAGAAAAGGACATTAATTGTGAATCGAATATTAATAAAGTAACTGCTAAATAAGAGATTGTGGTAGGGGTAGACCGTGAGGACTCTTTCTGGGACATCTTCTGGATTGTCTGCATGTTTTTAAATGTACATGTCCCACTCCAACAAGCATTCACAAGCATACGAATCTATCATTAACTAATAATTAGGAATAACAGCTTTAGAACGCTTGTCAACACGTGACACATCTCCATGACAACCATTTCCCATGATCAGGGAAATCAGACGGCGGCGGTGGCGTGAGCTCTTAGCCACTTCCTCTGGAATAAGGTAAAGGACCAAGAGAACACAAAAAAAAACTATCGGACTTCTTTTCTCTTCAATTCGTCATTAGTAATCCTCGGGCGACTGAGCAGCAGATATGTGACGTAAATGTAAGGGCGGGGACAACTGACGTGACCAGGAAGTGTAGGCTAGACTGTCCCAATTAATATCACTCCAGCCGCTGCTTGAGGACTCTCGCCAGGACCCACACTTTGTCGACCGCATGGGCTTGCCTTGGAAGGATGCAGCCCCCGAATTGAGACACAGACACAGTGTGTAGACAGAAAAGGGAGAACGGACGCATTTTGGCCTAAAAACTGACATTAAACGCCCTCAGGAAGAGGTGCTTTAAGACATGGCTAGCTAGCTAGCAGCGAAGATCCATTCGCAGTCAGTGGTGTTTTAGCTACTTCTAAATCACTAATCCTCGCCTCCCTGGTGACGGATAAAGTGAGTTTCTTACAAGTATCATCCCTGCAGGACAAGGAATCGCTAAACATGCATCACTACACACCGTAGGAGGATAAAACAGCTCACCGGCGTCACCGCTAAGAAAAGCTAGCACGCCTGAATGTAAACAAATGCCATGGGTGGATCTACACCTGACATCCACTGTAATGATACCAAGTACAATAGCGTATCTAGTCGATACTAGTATGAATACATCTATATTTTTTAGCGTCACAAAATCTTGTTTCCTTTTTTTTAAAATTCATATTATGTTTATAAACTCAGGAAATACATACCTGGACACATGAGGACTTTGAATATGACCAATGTATGATCCTGTCACTAGTTGGTATCGGATCGATACCCAAATTTGTGGTATCTCCCAAAACTAATGTAAAGTATCCAAACAACAGAAGAATAAGTGATTATTACATTTTAACAGAAGTGTAGATAGAACATGTTGAAACAGAAAATAACCAGATATTAACAGTAAATGAACAATTAATAATCAATTTTTACAGCTTGTCCTTGGTAATTTTGACAAAAATATAGAATGAGAAATGACACAATATGTTACTGCATACGTCAGCAAACAAATTAGGAGCCTTTGTTTGTTTACTTACTACTAAAAGACAAGTTGTCTTGTATGTTTACTATTTTATTTAAGGCCAAAATTGTTCTTCGATTGCAATAAGAAACGTATGTTTAATGTACCGTAAGATTTTTTGTTAAAAATAAAGCTAATAAGGCCAATGTTTTCTGGTCTCCTTTATTTAGAAAAGTATCGAAATACATTTTGGTACCGGTACCAAAATATTGGTATTGGGACAACCCTACTATGTAATGATGTGTACTCGACCAGATTTAAGCTTCATGGTTAGTAAATTGTCACAACATCGGTCTAAACCAAAATAACAACATTGGGTAGCCGCTAAATATGCGTTTTGGTACTGTACAGTAGACCACAAATTATGTTACAAGAAAAATGGTAATTCAAACTTGTGGGATATAGTGAGGCCGACTGGGCAGCAGACCAGAGTGACAGAAGAAGTGTGACTGGTTCCCGTTTTTTTTTTTTAAGAGTGAGTCCATCTTTTCCTGTACATCAAAAAAACAATCAACAGTTGCTTTATCCACTTGTGAAGCTGAATACATGGAGTGGCGTGATCAACTACTACACAGGAAAGCATGTATCTGCTACATGGACAATCAACATGAATATGCAACAGTAACAATGTTTGATGACAATCAAGGTGCTATTGCGAAAAATCCTGAGTGCTGTCAAAGATATGAGCACATTGACATTTGCTATAATTTTGTCTGATTTGCACTGGGTGATGGAAAAATAAGCCTTGATTACTAAAATCAGATTTTTTGTTTAACATGACGCTGTATCGAGTTGAGTGTGCAGGTGAACCTAATGTTTTGGTGAATCTACTTTTCATGAAGTTTATTTTTGACTGTCTGGTATGGAAGTATAATTGTCTCACATCAGCACCCCCCGCGACCCCGAAAAGGATAAGCGGTAAAAAATGGATGCATCGCTTTTTTGCTTTTGTGTCGATGAGACATTCCTCCCACAAACCGGACGCACAATAAATGGGACCTACACACTCCCCTGAACAACCAGCAGAGGGCACAGCAGCCGGAGCGGTCTCGGTCTTAGACATGGTCAGACACTGGCGAGCCAATCAGAGGCACACTAGGGAGGGTCATATGATGATTGATATACGATGATGATTTGACACACATTGCACTGATAAGAGATCAGTATCTACATCGGGACAAGGTCATTAAACGGCATTGATACAATAAAATAAGCAGCTAGCACGGTCTTTCAGATTAACTGGATGAATTAGCATTAGCTAATACAACGCTAACGTTAGCAAGCTCAGGCCCATTGTGCGTTCTCTCTGTAAAGACGTGGATTGTTTTTGTGCAGAGAACTCAGGGCATTTTGCATATAATGCATATTCAAATGCAGAGGACAAATTTCACCACACCTAGTGTGTGTGTGACAATCATTGGTACTTTAACTTTAACTTAACTTAATGCTCTGTGACCAAGACCGTTCTGGCTGCAGTGCTCTCTGCTGGTTGTTCAGGGGAGTGTGTAGGTCACATTTATTTGTGCGTCTGGTTTGTGGAAGGAATGTCTCATCGACACAAAAGCAAAAAAGCGATCCACATATTCTAATTCAATACAAATAAAAATACAAAATCAAGCATATTTATATTCAAATATCAAAAATATATTTACAAATACACGTTTATTTATACAAATTCTTGATTTATTTGTATGTCACATTTTTATATTTATACATTTTATTTTATATATTTTCAAATCTCAACAATATATTTACAAATATGTGTTTATTTATACAAATTATGTATTTATTTGTATTTGTATGTGTATATTTATTAATATATGCATATGTATTAATATATTGATATAAAGAAGTTGATGTGAGACAATTCTACTTCCATAGTCTGGCAAAAAAAAATAGCAGTGATCAGTGTTGGCGTTAACGCACTTTTTGTGTCTTTTTACGCATTTAAATCAGAAAGGACGCGCATTTCCGAGACGCAGAGTTTGTTGTTGTTGTTTTGTTTTATTACCGACCCCGCCTTCTCCGGGTTAAATCTCCAGTTTGCTTGTTTGTTTGTTTTTTTATCGATTATCGCTTTTCGCCTGTGTTTTGTTTTGTTTATTGTGACGGTACGCTCTTATCACGCTGTCACTTGAGGACCGGCACGTCTCTCTCTCTCTCTCTCTGGCCAGGAGAGAGAGGACTGCGCGCTTGCTCCCGCTGTCAGCGCGCAGGTGGATTGATTGATGGATTGATTTAGCATATTTAGTGTTTGCCATAGAAACACAGTTTTCTTTGAGAAAATGGGCAGAAAACAAACAAACAAAAAAAACTAAAAAAAAAAAGAATTGATGGATAGATCTGAAGTTGATGAATGTTTAGAACTTAAAGGCCTACTGAAATGAATTTGTTTTATTTAAACGGGGATAGCACATCCATTCTATGTGTCATACTTGATCATTTCGCGATATTGCCATATTTTTGCTGTAAGGATTTAGTAGAGAACATCGACGATAAAGTTCGCAACTTTTGGTCGCTGATAAAAAAAGCCTTGCCTGTTCCGGAAGTAGCGTGATGTCGCAGGTTGAAGGGCTCCTCACATTTCCCTTTTTTTTTACAGAGAAAGCGACGATTACCCTATTAATTTGAGCGAGGATGAAAGATTTGTGGATGAGGAACGTGAGAGTGAAGGACTAGAGTGCAGTGCAGGATGTATCTTTTTTCGCTCTGACCGTAACTTAGGTAAAAGGGCTCATTGGATTCCACACGTTCTCCTTTTTCTATTGTGGATCACGGATTTGTATTTTAAACCACCTCGGATACTATATCCTCTTGAAAATGAGAGTCGAGAACGCGAAATGGACATCCACAGTGACTTTTATCTCCACGACAATACATTGCTGAAGCACTTTAGCTACGGAGCTAACGTGATAGCATCGTGCTTAAATGCAGATAGAAACAGAAGAAATAAGCCCTTGACTGGAAGGATAGACAGAAAATCAACAATACTACTATCAGGAGACACCGAACCAAACACTGGACCTGTAACCACACGGTTAATGCTGTGCCGCCTGTCGAAGCCTAGCAATGCTGTTGCTAATGACGCCATTGAAGCTAACTTAGCTACGGGACCTTGTCAGAGCTATGATAAAAACATTAGCGCTCCACCTACGCCAGCCCTCATCTGCTCATCAACACCCATGCTCACCTGCGTTCCAGCGATCGACGGCGCGACGAAGGACTTCACCCGATCATCGATGCGGTCGGCGGCTAGCGTCGGATAGCGCGTCTGCTATCCAAGTCAAAGTCCTCCTGGTTGTGTTGCTGCAGCCAGCCGCTAATACACCGATCCCACCTACAGCTTTCTATTTTGCAGTCTCCATTGTTCATTAAACAAATTGAAAAGATTCACCAACACAGATGTGCAGAATACTGTGGAATTTTGCGATGAAAACATAGCTGTTTGTATTGGGATACAATGTGTCCGAATACTTCCGTTTCAACCATCGACGTCACGCGCAAACGTCATCATACATAGACGTTTTCAACCGGAAGTTTAGCGGGAAATTTAAAATTGCACTTTATAAGTTAACCCGGCCGTATTGGCATGTGTTGCAATGTTAAGATTTCATCATTGATATATAAACTATCAGACTGTGTGGTCGGTAGTAGTGGGTTTCAGTAGGCCTTTAATACATTTACATATGCATAAAAATGTGTTTTATTTTGTATAATTTTTTTAATGAATTAAGTAACGTTTATGACAACCTTTTTCCAAAACAGTATAGAATGTGAGATATAACAGGATAATGAATACATTTATCATTTGTTTTCAAAATGGTTACAAAAAAGTGGGACCCCAAAAATTTACTGTGGGACCCCGTTTTTATGACTTGATGGGGTCCCTAGGACCCCATTTTGAAAATTCCTAGCACCAACACTGGGTGATGTTCATCTTCAAGCTTTTTATTTCACCGTGTACATCTTTAAAAGATAAATTATGATACTTAATCACGATCTGGGAACGCCTTCACAATCAAACATCTTGCAGACAGTCAAAAAAACGGGTTATAAGAGTGACTGCAAAATTTACAGCGAAGCATATCCAAACCATATTATCGAGACCGCGAGGAAGTGTTTTAAATGTAGATTAAAACCATTGTAGGTCCCCTTAAAGCACAGCAAAGACAGAAAACCCTTCACCAAATTGACAGAGGAGGACAGAAGAGGGAGGACAACATGGAGCTTACCGTTGTAGGAGAGCCGAGGCTTGCTCAGACACATGATGAAGTGAAGTTCCATTTCATTTGACGCCACCGACTTGGAGCAGACAGGACACTTGAAGCCTAAAACCACAATAGGTTGACCTTTTAAACATCTCAGTACAGTGTGGTGTTGTGTTGCTGTGGTAACTGCCACATGACCTTTGTGTCATAATGTCACACTGTTGTGTTCACTACTGCATTGAGTTAAGCATACAGTTAGTTCAGTTACATTGTACAGCCTCTAGGTGGCGTAGCGAGTCAGACAGAGGAGATGCGGTGAGGTGAGGAGAGAAGAAGAATGTAATGTAGGTAAATACAGGTACGTGAATAAAGATGCTGACGGGAAAGTAACGCGTTCGCGCTGGTTATTACTACACACCCAACATAACAAGTGGCGACGAGGATAAAGAAAAAAAAGAAAAAAGAATGGCTTTACTCGGTTTACAACCGCCCTCTGCGCTCCTGGAGTGCCCGGGAGAGCCGAAGATTACGTTCGAGGATTGGAGGAAGCTATTCGACAACTTCTTGCTAGCAATCGGAGGTCAAGAATTTTCCGCGGAGAGGAAAAGAGCCCTGCTGATTCACTGTCTGGGAACAGAAGGACAAAGGTTGTACAATACCTTGCCGCTTACGGAGGATACCTACAGTGGTAGCTTACTGGCTTTGCAAACATTCTTCACCCCGAAAGTCAACGTGGTCGCCGAGAGGTACCGTTTTCGGCAGCGCGCTCAAGCTATGGGTGAGTCAACGGATCACTATGTGGCAGCGCTGCGTGAGCTAGTGAAAACGTGCAATTTCAGTGCAATGGAAAATGAAATGATACGTGATCAGATAGTGGAGAAAACGTGTGTGCCTCGTATACGTGAAAGACTGTTGTTAGAACCCGAGCTAACTCTTGATAAGGCACTTACACTAGCCAGACGAATTGAAATTGCCGTTGCTGATGCAAAAACGTTCACTGAGAGTGGAACGAAGCTAGTCTCTGCAGTCTACAGACAGGGAAATAAGAAGGCAGGACACCCCAAAGACAAGTATAAGCACAAAGGGGGAAAACGGAATGATGCCATTCAACAATGTTACAGATTTGGCTCTGCTGATCACCTTGCTAACGACCAGTCATGCCCAGCTAAAGATGTTAAATGCAAAACATGTGGGAAGATAGGCCACTATTCCAGAGTGTGCAAATCCTCTACTAAATCAGTCAATGAAGTGAGTTTGCCTGAAGTGACTGTCCTCAATGTTGGCAAGAAGACTGATATACAAGGAAAACTAATTGGAACTTTCACTCTGGCTACATCACCTACAAGTACACATACAAGTGACATGTTAGTTGACACAGGATCTGCTGTCTCAATACTACCCGAAAAACTGTACAGAGAAAACTTCAGCACAAGTAAACTAAGCCCACCTACAATAAAACTGTTGACGTACTCAAGACAGAACCTAAAAGTTTTTGGACGTCTTAAAGCGACAGTAACATACCAACAGAGGACTGCAACTGGATTTTTCAACATTGTAAAGTCCGGTACACCCCTCATTGGGCTAGATCTATGTGAAGACCTCAACATAGAGATTAAAGGAGGAAAGTTGGTGGGACCAACAGTGCCATGCTTTCACGGTTTCCTAAACTCCCTGAAACTACAACCACGTTGGACATTGGACATGCCAAAGGTTTTGTACATAAGGTGCAGATATGCACAGATGTTAAACCAGTGCAACAAAAACTCAGACGCCTGCCGCTTTCAGTACGTAATACCATCACGGCAGAGCTGAATGAACTGGAAAAACAGGGAATCATAGAGGGAGTTGATTCATCCAAATGGGTTTCCCCTATTGTAGTCACTCGGAGGAAGAATGGGAAAATCCGCATGTGTGTGGATATGAGGGAACCTAACAAGGCAGTGGTCCCTGACAGCCATCCATTACCACTGATCGAGTACGTACTTGCTGAGCTGCGTGGGTCAAAGATGTACTCTCCCTTGGATCTGAAAAGCGCATACCATCAACTGGAACTGCATGAGGAGAGCAGAAATCTCACTGCTTTCATTACACATGAAGGATTGTACAGATACCGTAGAGTTCCTTATGGACTAAGTTCAGCTCCTGCAGCATTCCACAAAATGATGACAAAAATACTCAGTGGATTAAAGGGGGTTAAGTGTTACCTAGATGATGTCATAATCTATGGGCCCTCACAGGAAGAACATGACGCTAACCTGAAAGCTGTAATGAACCATATTCAGGAAGCGGGTCTGCAGCTCAACAAGGAAAAATGCCTCTTCAGTCAGACTACACTGACATTCCTAGGCCACAGACTCTCACCTGAAGGCTTACAGCCAAGCGATGGCCATGTGACTGCAATCCTGAATGCGCCTGCTCCTACCGATGCAGCCACCCTGCGCTCATTCCTGGGTTTAAGTGCATGGTATAGCAAATTTATACCTAACTACGCCAGCCTGGTCGAGCCAATGAGAGTTCTGTTGCGGAAGAATACAATTTTCAAGTGGAATGATGCAGCACAAAAGAGCTTTGATCAAGTCAAAAACATGGTTGTCAACAGCCCAGCACTGACACTGTTTGACCCAAACAAACCAACAGTGGTCTCAACTGACGCTTCTGATAATGGACTTGGAGCTGTTTTGACACAGGTGAATGAGGCAGGAGAGGAAGACACAATCGCTTTTGCCTCCCGCAGTTTATCAGATGCTGAAAGAAAGTACTCTATAGTTGAAAAAGAGGCTCTCGCATGCGTCTGGGCTGCTGAAAAGTGGCGTGTGTGGCTCTGGGGAAGGAAGTTCCTGTTACGCACTGACCATCAAGCTCTAACTACACTTCTGACTACCAAAGGAAATAATCGAGCTGGACTTCGGGTTGCCCGGTGGTCTGCTCGCTTAATGGAGTTTGACTATGAGGTCCAGTACAGAGCTGGAACACTGAACAGCGTCGCCGACTGCTTATCCAGACTACCACTCCCTGCGACAAACAAGGATTATACTGAGACCGTGGAGTCAGTCGCAACAATACTGGACGACATTCAAGCAGTCACTCAAGCGGACTTCAAAGCGGAGAGTAACTTGTGCCCTGTGCTGACCAAAATTCGCGCACAGCTACAAAAGCCTTGGCCAATACAAAAAAAAGTGCTTGACCATGACCTACAGCCATACTACCTGATACGTGACGAACTGGCAATTTTGGATGACTGCGTGGTCAGAGGCACTCACCGTCTCGTGGTTCCAGGGTCACTACAGAAAAGGCTCATAGACATTGCACATGAGACTCATCAGGGCATTGTCAGAACAAAACAACGCCTCAGAGAACTATACTGGTGGCCTAAAATGGACGCACAAGTTGAATCACTCATCAAAGACTGTACTACATGCAGACAAAATGACAAGTCAGTTACTACCTATAATGCCCCACTACAACCTGTGCCTTTGCCCGATGCCGCATGGGAAAAAGTGTCAATCGACATCGTTGGTCCTTTTGAATCTGCACCAAGAGACTGCAGATATGCTGTAACGCTTGTGGACTACTTCAGTAAATGGCCGGAAGTAGGTTTTGTGGCCCAGATTGATACTGCAACAATCATTCAGTTCCTCATAGCAACCTTTTCACGGGAAGGTAATCCAAAAGAGTTAGTGAGTGACAATGGTACTCAGTTCACATCAGCTGAATTCGAAAATTTCCTAAAACAAAGAGGAATTGTGCACCTGAAATCATCTCTATATTATCCCCGTGCAAATGGAGAAGTTGAGAGGTTCAACAGAGTGCTCAAAGACTGCCTCCAGACTGCTTCTATACAAGGGACACCCTGGAAGCCATTCACAAGGTCCTTTCTTATGGATTACAGAGCTATTCCACACTCAACCACTGGAGTGAGCCCCTCACAGCTGCTTCATGGAAGACAAATGAGAACAAAACTCCAAATCATGGATGTGACTCCTGTCCACGTAAATAAGAATGTGGTGCGTGAACGAGTTGAAAAGATACAGGAATACGCAAAACTGTACACAGACAGGAAGAAGAGTGCAAAGAAGACATCCTTCAACCCTGGTGATCAGGTCAGGATTTGGAAGCCATGGAAGGTAAAGAAAGGAGAACAAAAGTTCACAAAGCCAAGAACTGTGGTGCGGAAGAAAAGCCCATACCCTGTTGGATGATGGTAGAGTCTGGAATGCATCACACCTTTCTGTACTACCACAAGTGACCACTATGGACAATGACACTGTACAGACCGAACCTAAACAAGAGACAAATGTGAACAGTAGACCTGAGAGGTGTAGGCAACCGCCTAACTGGACTAAGGACTATGTCATGTACTAAAGAAGTTGCATAAATATGCGTGTTGCTGGTTGTTAAGGAAAAGAAAATAATGCATGCATGAAAAATGTTTGGTATGCAATTTACATACGGTTAAATGCTGCTGTAAGGGTTGATTTGTTGTCATTTTATTACTTCCAAAATATTATAGGCATGGTGTTACTTGAATCTAATTACAAAAGCAATTGTAAGTTTTGTTATGAAGGAATTCACTTTTATTGAAAGGGGGAGATGTTGTGTTCACTACTGCATTGAGTTAAGCATACAGTTAGTTCAGTTACATTGTACAGACTCTAGGTGGCGTAGCGAGTCAGACAGAGGAGATGCGGTGAGGTGAGGAGAGAAGAAGAATGTAATGTAGGTAAATACAGGTACGTGAATAAAGATGCTGACGGGAAAGTAACGCGTTCGTGTTGGTTATTACTACACACCCAACATAACACGCACATACAAGTAACTAAGGAGATACATGTATATTTTTATGCAACCAAAAGAATGGATTGGCAACCAATACGTTTTGATTCCGAATATTTTTTTTGGTTGCATATACTTATGACTCAACTCCTTTGAACAAAATATTAGAAGCCTTTAGTTTGGTTGCCCTACTCCTAGGTATTTTCTCTCCAAATGTGTTGATAATAAGGCTTCTAACATGTTTAGACGAGGCCCCCGTCCATAGGGTTGAGTTGTAGGTAGGCATGTATATTGTTAGTAATTGATCAAAATTGATACCATATACCAATATTCCCCATCGGTACCAATATTTATTGCCGCTCTTATCGGTACTAAATGCAATTTGGTGTAAATAATAATGTGAAAAGATGCATTGTTCATTAGAAACATCATGCAACATCTCACCGCAGGGAAGCCTTTTCTCTCTAAAAAAAAACCGGTGGAATTCGGGTAAACCTCTTTCATGTACTAAAGATATCTGCTGATGCTGGAAGGAAAAAATTGTCACAATCTTCTCAAATTCAAAATAGCTTATCTGGAACAAGGCACACGCCTTTATAATTGAATTCAAATGTTGGCAAGATTTTTGTTGTTGTATTTGAGCATAACAACCAGAGGTGGGTAGAATACCCAAAAATTGTACTCAAGAGTACCGTTACTTTAAAATAATATGACTCAGGTAAAAGAAAAAAGTAGTCGTTCAAATAATTACTTGAGTAAGAGTAGGTAAGTATTACGTGAAAAAAATACTAAAGTAGTTATTTAACTAAAGTAACATCAATACTATAGCTAAAATGTATTGTCACCTCATTGAAATATTGTGTAGCTTCGCTGGCTGTGAAGATTGGTGTATTCGATGTGAGAGGTGTCACTCCTCTTTATTTTTGTTGTTGGAGAAGAACTTAGCTTGTTTATTAGACTTCATCTTCAATAACCAAACTGCTTTGAGTTTTATATTAAAATCAAAAAGTAAACACCATGTTTTTTTTGCATTTCTTGTGTTTTTTTTCATGTCACAAAAGATATTACTTCAAAAACCATTCATGTGACACATCATTTTGTTAATGTTTTATTGTGTATAGTTAATTTCTATATGACATATTTCTGCTCAAACTCTTAATGGATGTGTCCCGATACAGCATCTACATCTACATAACTTAAAAACATAACACACACACACACACACACGTACAAACCCCGTTTCCATATGAGTTGGGAAATTGTGTTAGATGTAAATATAAACGGAATACAATGATTTGCAAATCCTTTTCAACCCATATTCAATTGAATGCACTGCAAAGACAAGATATTTGATGTTCAAACTCATAAACTTTATTTTTTTTTGCAAATAATAATTAGCTTAGAATTTCATGGCTGCAACACATGCCAAAGTAGTTGGGAAAGGGCATGTTCACCACTGTGTTACATGGCCTTTCCTTTTAACAACACTCAGTAAACGTTTGGGAACTGAGGAGACACATTTTTTAAGCTTCTCAGGTGGAATTATTTCCCATTCTTGCTTGATGTACAGCTTAAGTTGTTCAACAGTCCGGGGGTCTCCGTTGTGGTATTTTAGGCTTCATAATGCACCACACATTTTCAATGGGAGACAGGTCTGGACTACAGGCAGGCCAGTCTAGTACCCGCACTCTTTTACTATGAAGCCACGTTGATGTAACACGTGGCTTGCCATTGTCTTGCTGAAATAAGCAGGGGCGTCCATGGTAACGTTGCTTGGATGGCAACATACTGTATGTTGCTCCAAAACCTGTATGTACCTTACAGCATTAATGGTGCCTTCACAGATGTGTAAGTTACCCATGTCTTGGGCACTAATACACCCCCGTACCATCACAGATGCTGGCTTTTACACTTTGCGCCTATAACAATCCGGATGGTTCTTTTCCTCTTTGGTCCGGAGAACACGACGTCCACAGTTTCCAAAAACAATTTGAAATGTGGACTCGTCAGACCGCAGAACACTTTTCCACTTTGTATCTGTCCATCTGAGATGAGCTCAGGCCCAGCGAAGCCGATGGCGTTTCTGGGTGTTGTTGATAAACGGTTTTCGCCTTGCATAGGAGAGTTTTAACTTGCACTTACAGATGAGCGACCAACTGTAGTTACTGACAGTGGGTTTCTGAAGTGTTCCTGAGCCCATGTGGTGATATCCTTTACACACTGATGTCGCTTGTTGATGCAGTACAGCCTGAGAGATCGAAGATCACGGGCTTAGCTGCTTACGTGCAGTGATTTCTCCAGATTCTCTGAACCCTTTGATGATTTTACAGACCGTAGATGGTGAAATCCCTAAATTCCTTGCAATTCCTTTTTTTTTTCACATTCTGTCTCTCACAGTTGAAGTGTACCTATGATGAAAAATACAGACCTCTGTCATCATTTTAAGTGGGAGAACTTGCACAATCGGTGGCTGACTAAATACTTTTTTGCCCCACTGTATATATATATATATATATATATATATATATATATATATATATACACTACCGTTCAGAAGTTTGGGGTCACATTGAAATGTCCTTATTTCTGAAGGCAAAGCACTGTACTTTTCAATGAAGATAACTTTAAACTAGTCTTAACTTTAAAGAAATACACTCTATACATTGCTAATGTGGTAAATGACTATTCTAGCTGCAAATGTCAGGTTTTTGGTGCAATATCTACATAGGTGTATAGAGGCCCATTTCCAGAAACTATCACTCCAGTGTTCTAATAGTACAATGTGTTTGCTCATTGGCTCAGAAGGCTAATTGATGATTAGAAAACCCTTTTGCAATCATGTTCACACATCTGAAAACAGTTTAGCTTGTTACAGAAGCTACAAAACTGACCTTCCTTTGAGCAGATTGAGTTTCTGGAGCATCACATTTGTGGGGTCAATTAAACGCTCAAAATGGCCAGAAAAAGAGAACTTTCATCTGAAACTCGACAGTCTATTCTTGTCCTTAGAAATGAAGGCTATTCCACAAAATTGTTTGGGTGACCCCAAACTTTTCAACGGTAGTGTATATATATATATATATATATATATATATATATATATATATATATATATATATATATATATATATATATATATATATATATATATATATATATATATATAGTCAAATAAAGTGCACTTTATTTGTTTTTAAACTATCGTAGTGGCGTTCTGTACAAAAAGTGCACTTTAATTTAGTGTTGTTTTGATATGTCATCTTAGTGACATCATGCACAAAAGTGCACTCATAGCTTGTTTTAAAATGTCTGTCAATATTGCACTTTCTGTTTTGAAATTACATGAATTGTCCAGGGTGTACCCCGCCTTCCGCCCGATTGTAGCTGAGTTAGGCTCCAGCGCCCCCCGCGACCCCGAAGGGAATAAGCGGTAGAAAATGGATGGATGGATGAATTTTTGTGCCACTGCTTAATAACTGTTTAATAAATACACTTTTGCTAAATTGCTTGTTCTCCCCGTGACCACGTGGCTTCCTCCCACCTCCAAAGACATGCACCTGGGGATAGGCTGATTGTCAACACTAAATTGGCCCTAGTGTGTGAATGTGACTGTGAATGTTGTCTGTCTATCTGTGTTGGCCCTGCGATGAGGTGGCGACTTGTCCAGGGTGTACCCTGCCTTCCGCCTGAATGCAGCTGAGATAGGCTCCAGCGACCCCCCGCGACCCCGAAAGGGACAAGCGGTAGAAAATGGATGGATGGACTTAGTTGTGGTTTCCCTCTCTGCATGAAAGTTTAAAATTAGAATATATTTATGCAGTATGAACAAGAATGTTTTAATGTAGACACATATAATCATCATACGGGTGTGATTATATGCATCAAGTGTTCATTTAAGGCTAAGGCAAAATATTGAGATATATATCGTGTATATGGCCTAAAATATTGAGATATTAATAAAAGGTCATATCGCCCAGCGATATATACACACACACATACATATACAGTGTTTCCCATAAACTGCCAAGATACCTGTGGCGGTGGGGGCGTGGCTATGGGCGTGGTCACCATGACATCATCGAGTAATTTGCATAATTTACTACAATGATATGATTTTCTCTCAAAAGGCTCAAAAAATGTATACTTACTAATTAATAATAACAGTTTTGTTTTAAACGTCCATCCATCCATCCATTTTACAATATAATTACAACACTTTATGTACATATTTATATACAGATTTGAACAATAAGTTATTCACTGAAATATATTTATTAATTGTGGTTCTTACAAAAAATATATCTTATAAAATATAAAAGCTAAAATGTCTCTTAAAGCTCTGCCCCTTTAATTAGTGCATACTAAATAATTTAACTTTAGCCTACTACTACAACCATATTATTTACCAGCAACATAAAGTGAAACAGAGGCAGAGGTGTCCTGCCACAGTCAGTAACAAATAAACAGAAAACAGTAGTGGTCAAATACAAATAAGGCAACAAGAGAAGTATCCTACACTTCTCTTTTGTTAAGTAAGTCTGAACAGCCTATATGGGCATCTACATCAACTATATGATTTGCCCGAGAAGCTGGACAGGACAAAAAAATAAAAAATAATTAAAAAAAAAAAATTAGATTTGTGGCGGACGTAATTCTTTCATGGCGGGCCGCGACAAATAAATGAATGTGTGGGAAACACTGATATATGCATGCATGCATGAATGCTTTGGAGCCCCTGCCTCGAAAGAAAATAATGTTTGCCTTGGTTTGCCCTAAAATATGAGCCCTCCTATAAGGTAACACTTGTCTTGACCTTAAAAAGTTAAAATTCGAGGCCTGTAATGGATGAGCTTGACGCCGCTTATGGTGACCTAATTCCCCATCCTGATGTTCGTTGGCCGAGTCCTGGCAAAGTTCTGCAAACATTTCTTGATTTGCTGCCAGAAATAAATACGTTTCTGTCAACGAGGAATGAGGAGCACAAAGAACTGTACGATGTTGCATGGCTGCTTGACAGATTTAACCTCAAAACTGAATTTACAAAATTTACAAAAGTACCGAAAATGAACCGGATCGTGACCTCTAAACCGAGGTACGTACCGAACCGAAATTTTTGTGTAGCGTTACACCCCTAATATATATATATATATTACATCTCATCCTTACCCCTAACCTAAATAATAAATATAAATCGTTTGAGGTGCTTACTATGAGGTCTGTCACACCGCTACCTCTCGACCTGGCTGTTATCTACCGCCCCCCTGGGCCCTATTCGGACTTTATCAGTGAATTCTCAGAGTTCGTTGCTGATCTAGTGACGCACGCCGACAATATAATCATAATGGGGGACTTTAATATCCATATGAATACCCCATCGGACCCTCAGTGCGTGGCGCTCCAAACCATAATTGATAGCTGTGGTCTTACACAAATAATACATGAACCCACGCATCGCAACGGTAATACAATAGATCTAGTGCTTGTCAGGGGTGTCACCACCTCCAAAGTTATGATACTTCCATATACTAAAGTAATGTCCGATCATTACCTTATAAAATTTGAAGTTTTGACTCTTTGTCAACAAGCTAATAATAATAATAACTGCTATAGCGGCCGCAACATTAATGCTGCCACAACGATGACTCTTGCTGACCTACTGCCTTCGGTAATAGCACCATTCCCAAATTATGTCGGCTCTATTGATAAACTCACTAACAACTTTGACGATGCCTTGCGCGAAATTATTGATAGTATAGCACCGCTAAAGCAAAAAAGGGCCCCTAAAAGGCGCACCCCATGGTTTACAGAAGAAATTAGAGCTCATAAATTATCATGTAGAAAACTGGAACGCAAATGGCGCGCGACTAAACTTGAGGTTTTCCATCAAGCATGGAGTGATAGTTTAATAACTTATAAACGCATGCTTACCTTAGCTAAAGCTAAATACTACTCAAATCTCATCCGCCTCAACAAAAACGATCCTAAATTTCTGTTTAGTACAGTAGCATCGCTAACCCAACAAGGGACTCCTCCCAGTAGCTCCACCCACTCGGCAGATGATTTGATGAATTTCTTTAATAAGAAAATTGAACTCATTAGAAAGGAGATTAAAGACAACGCATCCCAGCTACAACTGGGCTCTATTAACACAAATATGACTGTATATACGACGGACACTGCCCTCCAAAATAGTCTCTCTATTTTTGATGAAATAACATTAGAGGAATTATTACAGCGTGTAAGTGGGATAAAACAAACAACATGTTTACTTGACCCACTTCCTGGGAAACTTATCAAGGAACTGTTTGTATTATTAGGTCCATCAGTGTTAAATATTATAAACTTATCACTTTCCTCCGGCACTGTTCCCCTAGCATTCAAAAAAGCGGTTATTCATCCTCTGCTCAAAAGACCTAACCTCGATCCTGACCTCATGGTAAACTACCGACCGGTCTCCCACCTTCCGTTTATTTCCAAAATTCTCGAAAAAACTGTTGCACAGCAGCTAAATGAACACTTAGTGACTAACAATCTCTGTGAACCTTTTCAATCCGGTTTCAGGGCAAATCACTCTACGGAGACAGCCCTCGCAAAAATGACTAATGATCTATTGCTAACGATGGATTCTGATGCGTCATCTATGTTGCTGCTTCTTGATCTTAGCGCCGCTTTCGATACCGTCGATCATAATATTTTATTAGAGCGTATCAAAACACGTATTGGTATGTCAGACTTAGCCTTGTCTTGGTTTAACTCTTATCTTACTGACAGGATGCAGTGCGTCTCCCATAACAATGTGACCTCGGACTATGTCAAGGTAACGTGCGGAGTTCCCCAGGGTTCGGTTCTTGGCCCTGCACTCTTTAGTATTTACATGCTGCCGCTGGGTGACATCATACGCAAGTACGGTGTTAGCTTTCACTGTTATGCTGATGACACTCAACTCTACATGCCCCTAAAGCTGACCAACACGCCGGACTGTAGTCAGCTGGAGGCGTGTCTTAATGAAATTAAACAATGGATGTCCGCTAACTTTTTGCAACTCAACGCTAAGAAAACGGAAATGCTGATTATCGGTCCTGCTAGACACCAACATCTATTTAATAATACCACCTTAACATTTGACAACCAAACAATTAAACAAGGAGACTCGGTAAAGAATCTGGGTATTATCTTCGACCCAACTCTCTCGTTTGAGTCACACATTAAGAGTGTTACTAAAACGGCCTTCTTTCATCTCCGTAATATCGCTAAAATTCGTTCCATCTTGTCCACTAGCGACGCTGAGATCATTATTCATGCGTTCGTTACGTCTCGTCTCGATTACTGTAACGTATTATTTTCGGGCCTCCCTATGTCTAGCATTAAAAGATTACAGTTGGTACAAAATGCGGCTGCAAGGCTTTTGACAAAAACAAGAAAGTTTGATCATATTACGCCTATACTGGCTCACTTGCACTGGCTTCCTGTGCACTTAAGATGCGACTTTAAGGTTTTACTACTTACGTATAAAATATTACACGGTTTAGCTCCAGCCTATCTCGCCGATTGTATTGTACCATATGTCCCGACAAGAAATCTGCGTTCAAAGAACTCCGGCTTATTAGTGATTCCCAGAGCCAAAAAAAAGTCTGCGGGCTATAGAGCGTTTTCTATTGGGGCTCCAGTACTCTGGAATGCCCTCCCGGTAACAGTTAGAGATGCTACCTCAGTAGAAGCATTTAAGTCCCATCTTAAAACTCATTTGTATAATCTAGCCTTTAAATAGACCCCCCTTTTTTTAGACCAGTTGATCTGCCGTTTCTTTTCTTCTCTCCTCTTCTCCCCTGTCCCTTGCGAGGGGGAGTTGCATAGGTCCGGTGGCCATGGATGAAGTGCTGGCTGTCCAGAGCCGGGACCCCGGGTGGACCACTAGCCTGTGCATCGGTTGGGGACATCTCTGCGCTGCTGACCCGTCTCCGCTCGGGATGGTTTCCTGTTGGCCCCGCTGTGGACTGGACTCCCGCTGATGTGTTGGATCCACTGTGGACTGGACTTTCACAATGTTATGTCAGACCCACTCGACATCCGTTGCTTTCGGTCTCCCCTAGAGGGGGGGGGTTACCCACATATGCGGTCCTCTCCAAGGTTTCTCATAGTCATTCACCGACGTCCCACTGGGGTGAGTTTTTCCTTGCCCGTATGTGGGCTCTGTACCGAGGATGTCGTTGTGGCTTGTACAGCCCTTTGAGACACTTGTGATTTAGGGCTATATAAATAAACATTGATTGATAAACATTGAATGCTCTTAACACTGAAATTCAGGGGAAAACCAAGCACCTGTCCCACAAATAAGTGCAGCAAGTGCATTCAAGGCCAAGTTGTGTGTTTGGACTACTCTTATGAAAAAAAGGAAGCTAACACATTTTCCAAAATGACAAGGCTGTTTTCCACCCAGAAGTGTCCTGCACATATACCTGGACAAAGTGACGGCAGCGTTCAGTGGGCATTTTGGAGAGGTATACTGTATGTCATGGAAAACATTGCTGCTTTTGTATCAAACCCTTTGATGTACAACAGGAAGCAGCCAAATTCAGACATGCATTTGCTTTACAAATTGATGTTGACATGGAAATAATTGATTTGCAAAATGACATTGAATTGAAAGACAGAGCAGGGAACAGTGACTTTTGGGGACTGGTAGTGGTAAACCGAGAGATGTTCCCCCTCTTCACTACACTGCACTAAAACTGGCTGCCTACTTTGGTCCCACTTCTCTGTGTAAAAATGGCTTTTTCACAAATGAAAATAATAAAATCAAAGTATAGGAGCTGCCTTACTGACAGACATCTCACAGACTGCCTCGGACTAGCTGTGTGCAATTATGAGCCAAACTATAAAAAACGTACAGTGTTCACAGCCACAACACTGACTTGAGGGACACATGCTGAAAATGAAATGTTGCAACTTGACATCGCAATTCATGTGTTCTGTTAACTGCAAAATATCTTAGTTTTTTTCTTCCATGTAAAGTTTGAGAAAAACTAAATGTAGCAACAGCAAATGTGTGTATTATTGCCAAATAGAAGGCCTTAAATTTGAAATTTAAAGGGGAAATGCACACTTTTGGGAATTTTGCCTATCGTTCACAATCATTATGAAAGACATGACAAAGGATGGATTTTTTTTTTAATGCATTCTAAATTTTTAAATAAATATAAAAAAAACAGCCCAGCCAATGGGAGCTTCACTATTCCGCCCATAGAATCTGATGAATAACCATTCAAAAAGTGCCAACACTACTCAATTTACATTTTGTGATTTGAATCTACATTGTTATTTTGGTATTATAAGCGCTAACACAAACAAACTATAGCGGCGACGTAATCACTTTCCTGGTTACATCAAGTGGTCTCCGTTTCCTCTCTTACTTGCTCTCTGTAAATTTATTCTAGATCATAAATCATACATCTCACCTGAACATGAGACGTCTGAGTAGGTAATTTGACAAGTTGGGACACTTTGACAGCCAATGTAAGACCTGAAACTGATAAAAACGACACGAAAAGCGCTTGATCTCCCCCTACCCCGTTTCTTTGTGAGGATTAGGAGACATTTTTCACCTAAATGGGAATATATGAACATCCCAGCAGTCGGCATCCTAATGACAACAGACCTTGCACAGTGAGTGATGTTTTATTATGTGTGTTGGCTCTCAAAGTCTGCAGTGAGCAGAAATCGGTGATGAAAAAAAAAGACCAAAATACGTAAATATAATTAAATGTTATTATACATGTGCCTGTTACTACATTACATATTTACTTACATCATGTATATAAAACCCGAATGGAGGTGTTAGGATGTTTTTTTTAGGCAGAATTGAACGGCTCCCATATGATCCATTTTAAGCTGACTTTTGATCAAATTTACTTAATATGTACAATACAAAAAAAGAAAAAAAAATCCATCCGTCAAATCTCTAATAATGATTGCGAATAGTAGGCAAAATTCCAAAAAAAGTGCAGTTCCCCTTTAAGAACGTTCATAAGCTTAAAAATGACATGGCAATTCATATTTTCTATTAAAATTTGTTTTTTTGTCCGACTGATGTTTGAGCAAAACTAAATGTGGTAACAGCTAAGGTGTGTATTATTGCCAAAAAAAAGTCTTGAGTTGGAAGGAATTTTTTGTCTTTTTTTAAAAACTGCGTTAAAAAGGTGATTTTTCATTGGTTCATGGCCAAGACCAGGGATCTTGGGTCCAAAAAGGTTGATGACCACTGGTCTAGAGTGTCAATCGATGTAGCATGGTGGTGGTAGTATTATGCTCTGGGCCTGTTTTGTTGCCAATAGAACTGGTGCTTTATAGAGAGTAAATGGGACAATGAAAAAGGAGGATTACATCCAAATTCTTCAGGACAACCTAAAATCACCAGCCCGGAGGTTGGGTCTTGGGCGCAGTTGTGTGTTCCAACAGGACAATGACCCCAAACACACGTCAATAGTGGTAAGGGAATGGCTGAATCAGGCTAGAATTAAGGTTTTAGAATGGCCTTCCCAAAGTCCTGACTTAAACGTGTGGACAATGCTGGAGAAACAAGTCCTTGTCAGAAAACCAACAAATTTAGCGGAACTGCACCAAATTTGTCAAGAGGAGTGGTCAAAAATTCAACCAGAAGCTTGCCAGAAGCTTGTGGATGGCTACCAAAAGCGCCTTATTGCAGTGAAACTGTCACGGCGCATGCGCAGTGCCGCATGCCTTCTGCTGCGAGCACGGCCGGCGCCTCCACTGGAGGCGCGCTGGGGCACGCCTTTTTCACTCTTCCCGCATCACGGCCACGCCCCTGCTCGGCTGCAAGCAGTAGGTAATCAGCGCACCTGGGACTAATGAGGGCAGGCAGCATAAAGGCTAGCGGACCCTAAGATCCAGCGCCGGAACGTAGTTCTCTGTTTTCAGTAAGCTATCGCGTCTCGGGCTCCTCTCCCACGTGGATGGCTACCAAAAGCGCCTTATTGCAGTGAAACAGTCACGGCGCATGCGCAGTCCCGCATGCCTTCTGCTGCGAGCACGTTCCTTGTGTTTCCCGCAGTACTTCCCGCGTCTCCCGTGATTAAGCAGAGTGCCTCGACTTTCCTGTTGGATTCCGGACTGCCTCCCTCGATCCTCGACTCCCCCCTGCTTGGACACGAACCTCGTTGCTTCTCTCCATCCCCCGACCACTTGCTTGCCCACGGACTGCCTTCTTGCCTTGTCCCTCTGGTCTGACAAAAGATTCGCTCAACACTAACGGTAACACACAACAGTTAATCCTACACATTGTCACACGCCATTCTCTAGTTTATTAATAGTATTGTTTCATTATTATATATATTATATTGTTTATATATAATAAATCATAGAGCTTTACTGCCCCCTTGTGGTCTGTGCCGTCTATACTCCCTCCTAAACATAACAGAAACTTGCCAAGGGACATGTAACCAAATATTAACATTGCTGTATGTATACTTTTGACCCAGCAGATTTGGTCACATTTTCAGTAGACCCATAATAACTTCATAAAAGAACCACACTTCATGAATGTTTTTTGTGACCAACAAATGGTAAATGGGTTATACTTGTATAATGATAAATGATAAATGGGTTATACTTGTATAGTGCTTTTCTACCTTTTTAAGGAACTCAAAGCGCTTTGACACTATTTCCGCATTCACCCATTCACACACTGATGGCGGGAGCTGCCTGCAAGGCGCTAACCAGGACCCATCAGGAGCAAGGGTGAAGTGTCTTGCTCAATGACACAACAGACGTGACTAGGATGGTAGAAGGTGGGGATTGAACCAGGACCCCTCAGGTTGCTGGCACAGCCACTCTCCAAACTGCGCCACGCTGTCCCAAGCACAAGTATGTGCTCCAATCACTCTATCACAAAAAAATAAGAGTTGTAGAAATGATTGGAAACTCAAGACAGCCATGACATTGTGTTCTTTACAAGTGTATGTAAACTTTTGACCACGACTGTATATATTAGGGCTGTCAAACTTAATGCGATAATAACACGTTGACTATAAATTTCAATAACAGCACACATTTTTTTAACGGGCAGTAAACGCTAACACTTCCTTCTTGACCCTCGGGCCGTGCCGTAGCGGGGAACTTGGCTGCAGTTCACTTGCTACTGATGAGCCACAAGCGAGCAGAAATTGACAAAATAAATTCTACCTTAAAGGCCTACTGAAATGAAATTTTCTTATTTAAACGGGGATAGCAGATCCATTCTATGTGTCATACTTGATCATTTCGCGATATTGCCATATTTTTGCTGAAAGGATTTAGTAGAGAACATCGACGATAAAGTTTGCAACTTTTGGTCGCTGATAAAAAAGCCTTGCCTGTACCGGAAGTAGCGTGACGTCACAGGTTGAAGGGCTCCTCACATTTGCACATTGTTTACACCAGCAGCGAGAGCGATTCGGACCGAGAAAGCGACGATTACCCCATTAATTTGAGCCAGGATGAAAGATTTTTGGATGAAGAAAGTGAGAGTGAAGGATTAGAGTGCAGTGCAGGACGTATCTTTTTTCGCTCTGACCGTAACTTAGGTACAAGGACTCGTTGGATTCCGCACTCTCTCCTTTTTCTATTGTGGATCGCAGATTTGTATTTTAAACCACCTCGGATACTATATCCTCTTGAAAATGAGAGTTAAGAAAGCGAAATGGACATTCACAGTGACTTTTATCTCCACGACAATACATCGGCGAAGCACTTTAGCTACGGAGCTAACGTGATAGCATTGTGCTTCACTGCAGATAGAAACAGAAGAAATAAGCCCCTGACTGGAAGGATAGACAGAATATCAACAATACTACCAAACCCTGGACCTGAAGCTAACTTAGCTACGGGACCTCGACAGAGCTATGCTAAAAACATATGTTCTCTACAAGATGTTCTCTACTAAATCCACCTACGCCAGCCCTCATCTGCTCATCAACACCCGTGCTCTCCTGCTCTCCTGCGATCGACGGCGCGACGAATGATTTCACCGCAATGATCGGTGAGGTCGGCGGCCCGGAGACGGAGGAAGTCAACCCAGACAGGTGAGGACAGCGGCGCGGCGGCGGACGGCGTTGTAGCTTTAGACGACACCCCGGCCGCCATCAGAGTCGGCAAGAAACATATATTTCCCCAAAGTTACGTACGTGACATGCACATAGCGGCACGCACGTACGGGCAAGCGATCAAATGTTTGGAAGCCAAAGCTGTACTCACGGTAGCGCGTCTCCTATCCAACTCAAAGTCCTCCTGGTTGTGTTGCTGTAGCCAGCCGCTAATACACCGATCCCACCTACAGCTTTCTTCTTTGCAGTCTCCATTGTTAATTGAACAAATTGCAAAAGATTCACCAACACAGATGTCCAGAATACTGTGGAATTATGTGGTGAAAACAGACGACTTAAGATGGCCACCGTGCTATTCCAAAATGTCTGCTTCAACCCGTGACGTCACGCGCAAACGTCATCATACCGAGACGTTTTCAGCCGGAAGTTTCCCGGGAAATTTAAAATTGTACTTTATAAGTTAATCCGGCCGTATTAGCATGTGTTGCAATGTTAAGATTTCATCATTGATATATAAACTATCAGACTGCGTGGTCAGTAGTAGTGGGTTTCAGTAGGCCTTTATGGAAAATCAGGTTTAAAGTCATGGCAAGTTGTTCTCCCGACAAGAAAGGACTATTTTTAGCCGTGAGAAGAGGCGACATCCCTGCAGCAAACACCTGCTGCGCGCGTCATAAGAGGTGGGTGGCGCTTCACTTCCGGGTTCAGATTACGGTTAAGGTGCAGTGATAACATAACATTTAGATTGTTACTGTGACTGATTTAGTAAATAGGATGACATAAAAGCTCGACAAAAATGAAAAACGGTCGGCATGAAGTCAGAAGGAGACTTTTTTTTATTGCAAACAGTCGATCCGACATTAAAACATGTCAAGACACTTTCTCAAACCAATCACACACTTTTCCGGCTTCAAAATAAAAGCAATCCTCTACAGACCCGGTTTAACCATGTTAAGAGTTTCTCCTTAATGTACGGGCTTCATATTAGCCACCACACCTAACAATATAAATAATAAAGTACAGTGGTTCTTAACCTTGTTGGAGGTACCGAACCCCACCAGTTCCATATGCGCATTCACCGAACCCGAACCGTAATCATAAAATGATGTTATTATATTAAAGAAATACTAATAAAGATATATTTCACAAACGGAAAGTTACAGGAATGGACACATGATCCCATGTTTACATCTCATTGTGCAACATGTGAATGTTTTAGTGGGAACTAAATGCGATATCTGAAAGGGGTACACATTATTTCCAAAGTAGGACCCCCCACCCAGACATATAATACTAGTACACAGCTCATGAAAAACAATATGTTATAGTCATTGTAAGTGGGCCAAAACACTTATATTAGAAAATAATCTCATGGAAATGACTGCTGTCATTTGATTACAATAATAAAACATTGAACTTTTATTTAGTCAGGTTTGGGACAGGTGTGCTGCTGGTGTGCATGTGCACGTCTGACGTCGCTCACATGTGCTCCACTGAATGCTCAAGGAGTTTTTGCGTTTGCTCACACATATGGAAAATTAGAGGGAACATTGTTAGGGGGTATCCATAATACGCCGACAGGGAGAAGTTTTTATTTACACGATGAGTCGGGTGTGTCTTGACCTTCGCGGCGGAGGCTCTGCCGAACCCCTGAGGCCGACTCACCGAACCCCTAGGGTTCGATCGAACCCAGGTTAAGAACCACTGATATAGTATATACTGTAAGTAATATAATGTATTGTAGCGTCAAAAAGAAAACAAATTCTGATGCTCTGTTTAGCTTTTATGGCCAATTGTATGCTAACAACGGGCCCAATTCCAACAAGTATTTCCTCCGTGCACACACGCCTGCCTCCGTACTTCACTCCTAGACACACAACACTTGTTCATTCTCCGCCAACACGGTGTGTACACAGACCATGGGAAAAATGACCATCATAACCCACTAACATACACATTAACACCAGCCATACGCACAGGGTTCAGTGTTTCCCATAAACTGGCAAGATACCTGTGGCGGTGGGGGCGTGGCTATGGGCGTGGCTATGGGCGTGGTCACCATGACATCATCGATTAATTTGCATAATGTACTACAATGATATGATTTTCTCTAAAAAGGCTCAAAAAATGTATACTTACTAATTAATAATAACAGTTTTGTTTTAAACGTCCATCCATCCATCCATCCATCCATTTTACAATATAATTACAACACTTTATGAACATATTTATATACAGATTTGAACAATGTGAAGTGAAGTGAAGTGAAGTGAATTACATTTATATAGCGCTTTTTCTCAAGTGACTCAAAGCGCTTTACATTGTGAAACCCAATATCTAAGTTACATTTAAACCAGTGTGGGTGGCACTGGGAGCAGGTGGGTCAAGTGTCTTGCCCAAGGACACAACGGCAGTGACTAGGATGGCGGAAGCGGGGATCGAACCTGCAACCCTCAAGTTGCTGGCACGGCCGCTCTACCAACCGAGCTACACCGCCCCAATAAGTTATTCACTGAAATATATTCATTAATTGTGGTTCCTACAAAAAATATATGTTATAAAACATAAAAGCTAAAATGTCTCTTAAAGCTCTGCCCCTTTAATTAGTGCATACTAAATAATTTAACTTTAGCCTACTACTACAACCATATTATTTACCAGCAACATAAAGTGAAACAGAGGCAGAGATGTCCTGCCACAGTCAGTAACAAATAAACAGAAAACAGTAGTGGTCAAATACAAATAAGGCAACAAGAGAAGTATCCTACACTTCTCTTTTGTTAAGTAAGTCTGAACAGCCTATATGGGCATCTAAATCAACTATATGATTTGCCCGAGAAGCTGGACAGGACAAAAATGTTTTTTTAAAAATAAAAATAAAAATGTTTTTTTATTTGTGGCGGACGTAATTCTTTCGTGGCGGGCCGCCACAAATAAATGAATGTGTGGGAAACACTGGGGTTGTCTGGAGCGGAGGCAGCATGAACGTGCTGTGGACGTACTTTAATATATTTGAGATATACCCGCGGACAGCGATCTTCACAATTTAAGATGACACTGCCGGCTTTTAATGAGAGAAAGGCTCCCAGCAGCGAGAAGCAAGTGTGACGTCAGCCTGTGTGCAGCTCGCACAACAGAAATTAAACAGAGCCTCTAACCACGAGTACAGTCGCCAAAAACACCAAAAATAGATGCTAAATTTGTTGCCAATTGTTTTTATTTCTGGCTGGCTGAAATATTGTGTAAATTCTGTTATAACATGTTCTGGTCGAGTCCTCAATTACACAATGTCTCAATATTACATTTTATTAATAAAAACAGAAGGTTAAAAACATTGTCATGCAGCAATATGAAGCCACCCCCCTGAAAATGATCTGTGTAGGGCGGGGTTCAGCAACCCGCGGCTCTTGAGCCGCATGCGGCTCTTCAGTGCCGCTCTAGTGGCTCCCTGGAGTATTTTTAAAAAAGGATTGAAAATGGAAAAAGATGGAGGAAAAATTATTTTTTTGTTTTAGTATGTTTTTTGTTTGAGGACAAACATGACCCAAACACAGTTTGTTTACATGTAAAATATTCCACTCCTTCTTTGTCTCATTTCGTCCACCAAAAGTTTTATACTGTGCCTGAATGCACAAAGGTGAGCTCTGTTGATGTTATTGACTTGTTTGAGTGCTAATCAGGCATATTTGGTCAGTGCATGACTGCAAGCTAATCAATGCTAACATGCTATTTAGGCTAGCTGTAAGTACATATTGCATCATTATGAATCATTTGTAGGTATATTTGAGCTCATTTAAAATCTTTTACTTTCATCGTCTTTGTATATAATTTAGTTTTGCATGACTCATAACACATTATCTGTATGTAATATTGGCTGCATTTCAGATAGTTCTTTGTGTGCCATGTTGTTACAGACCACAGCAAACATTATCTAGCTTGCCAAAGATTGTAATAAATCTTTTAAAAGAAGACAGCCTGCCGTTTCCTTAAACTTGGACACACACATATATACCTTTGGCCATTCTAAGCCAGTAATTTCCAGGAGTTATTTTACCTTCTGAGTAGCCTCCGTTGTACTAATGGTTTCTAATGTTGTAAAAATGTGTAGAATAAATATTACATTTCAACATTTCTGTCAGGGCAGCACGGTGGAACAGGGGTTACTGCATGTGCCTCACAATACGAAGGTCCTGGGTTCAATCCTGGGCTCGGGATCTTTCTGTGTGGAGTTTGCATGTGACTGCGTGGGTTCCCTCCGGGTACTCCGGCTTCAGACATGCACCTGGGGATAGGTTGGTTGGCAACACTAAATGGTTCCTAGTGTGTGAATGTGAGTGTGAATGTTGTCTATCTGTGTTGGCCCTGCGATGAGTTGCCGACTTGTCCAGGGTGTGCCCCGCCTACCGCCCGAATGCAGCTGAGATAGGCTCCAGCAACCCCCTCCTCCCCTGCGACCCCGAAGACTATAATTGTACAATCAAAATCTATAGTCAGTAGGGAAGGTGGCCAGACTCGAGCCGCAGTGGGTGGGAGGTGTAGAGTGAAAAGCTGCCGGACAACTCTGGGTCAGTCTGTGTTCTCAGTGAAGGCCTCATATCTGTGGAACTCTTTGCCACTGGATTAGGGTTGTACGGCATACCGGTATTAGTGTAGTACCTCGATACTAACGAATCATATTCAGTACTATACCGCCTCTAAAAAGTAGGACAAATATAGTTTATAGTTCACATGTTCCAAGCTTCATCCCTGAAGGAATAGTGATAAATATTCATGTTAATAATTATTGTTAGTTGGCAAAGTCATGACAAGATTTCATAATGTCCGATTATTAACCATCAAGACAGTTATCTTTACATTGGACGCAGGCACACAAGCGAATGACGTGCATACTTAGTCAACAGCCATACATGTCACACTAAGGGTGGCCGTATGAAAAACGCCAACACTGTCATAAATATGTGCCATGTAGTAAAACCACACTAAACAACAATGACAAACACATTTTGGGAGATTATTTGCACCGCAACACAACATAAACACTACAGAACAAATTCCCAGAATTCCCTGCAGCACCAACTCTTCCGAGACGCTACAATATAAACAACCGCCATTGGTGGATCTACACCTAACATCCACTGTGATGATACCAAGTACAGGAGCTATCTAGTCGATACTACTATGATTACATCGATATTTTTTAGCATCACAAAATCTTCTTTCGTTTTTTTTTAATGTATATTATGTTTATAAAGTCAGGAAATATGTCCCTGGACACATGAGGACTTTGAATATGACCAATGTATGATCCTGTAACTACTTGGTATCAGATTGATACCCAAATGTGTGGTATCATCCAAAACTGATGTAAAGTATCAAACAGAAGAATAAGTGATTGTTAAATTTTAACAGAAGTGTAGATAGATCATGTTAAAAGAGAAAGTAAGCAGATATTAAAGGCCTACTGAAACCCACTACTACGGAACACGCAGTCTGATACTTTATATATCAATGATGAAATCTTAACATTGCAACACATGCCAATACGGCCGGGTTAACTTATAAAGTGCAATTTTAAATTTCCCGCGAAATATCCGGCTGAAAACGTCTCGGTAGGATGACGTTTGCGCGTGACGTCACGGATTGTAGCAGACATTTTGGAACAGCACGGTGGCCAGCTTAAGTCGTCTGTTTTCATCGCAAAATTCCACAGTATTCTGGACATCTGTGTTGGTGAATCTTTTGCAATTTGTTTAATGAACAATGGAGACTGCAAATAAGAAAGCTGTAGGTGGGATCGGTGTATTAGCGGCTGGCTGCAGCAACACAACCAGGAGGACTTTGAGTTGGAAAGCAGACGCGCTATCCGACGCTAGCCGCCGACCACACCGATGATCGTGGTGAAGTCCTCCGTCGCGCCGTCGATCGCTGGAACGCAGGTGAGCACGGGTGGTGATGAGCAAATGAGGGCTGGCGTAGGTGGAGAGTTAATGTTTTTAGCATAGTTCTGTCGAGGTCCCGTAGCTAAGTTAGCTTCAATGGCGTCGTTAGCAACAGCATTGCTAGGCTTCGCCAGGCGGGACAGCATTAATCGTGTGGTTACAGGTCCAGGGTTTGGTTCGGTGTCTCCTGATATTAGAAGTAATAGTAGTATTGTTGATCTTCTGTCTATCCTTCCAGTCAGGGGCATGTTTCTTCTGTTTCTATCTGCAGTTAAGCACAATGCTATCACGTTAGCTCCGTAGCTAAAGTGTTTCGCCGATGTAGTGTCGTGGAGATAAAAGTCACTGTGAATGTCCATTTCACGTTCTCGACTCTCATTTTCAAGAGGATATAGTATCCGAGGTGGTTTAAAAAACTAATCCGTGATCCACAATAGAAAAAGGAGAAAGTGTGGAATCCCATGAGCCCTTGTACCTGGCGAAAAAAGATACATCCTGGCGTCCTGCATTGCACTCTAATCCTTCACTCTCACTTTCCTCATCCACAAATCTTTCATCCTCGCTCAAATTAATGGGGTAATCGTCGCTTTCTCGGTCCGAAACGCTCTCGCTGCTGGTGGGAATGATTGTAAACAATGTGCAGATGTGAGGCGCTCCACAACCTGTGACGTCCTGCTACTTCCGGTACAGGCAAGGTTTTTTTATCAGCGACCAAAAGTTGCGAACTTTATTGTCGATGTTCTCTACTAAATCCTTTCAGCAAAAATATGGCAATATCGCGAAATGATCAAGTATGACACAAATGGACCTGCTATCCTCGCTTTTGAATAGGAAAATTTCATTTCAGTAGGTCTTTAACAGTAAATGAACAAGCAGATTAATAATTCATTTTCTACCACTTGTCCTTAATAATGTTGACAAAATAATAGATTGATAAATGACACAATATGTTACTGCATATGTCAGCAGCTAAATTTATTAGGAGCCTTTGTTTGCTTACTGACTAATAAAAGACAAGTTGTTTTGTGTGTTCACTATTTTATTTAAGGACAAACTTGCAATAAGAAACATATGTTTAATGTACCGTAAGATTTTTTTGTTTGAAATAAAGCCAATAATGACATTTTTTGCGGTCCTCTTTATTTTAAAAAGTACCAAAATACATTTTGGTACCGGTACCAAAATATTGGTAACGGGACAACACTACACTGGAGTTAAAGTCCCACTCGGACATTAAACTTTTCTGCACAAAACTGAAAAAGTGGCTTAAGTAAAATCAGAAGTGTGAGCACTAGAACTGGGTGTAGTATGGACAAATGGGGCCAAAAGTACTTGTCTTAATCCTTTTGTACATATGTGTTTTTCCACTTTTTTCTTCTTTTTTTAAAAGCCTAACCAGGGACGAGGGTTGCAAATTAGCCTGTGGCTATAAGTCTTATGTACTTTGACATCGATTGCCTATGGGTAGCAATGTTTGATTGTACTATCCCTATCAAATAAATACATGAATGAATGAATATAACCAATGAAACCCTGCGTACGATAACCGAGACGGTATACAAAAACCGAAGGGGAAAATCTTAGACCAGGGGTGTCGAACTCATTTTAGATCGGGGCCACATGGAGAAAATTGTACTTCGAAGTGGGCCGGACTGATAAAATCATGGCACGATAACATAAAAATAAAGACAACTTCAAATTATTTTCTTTGTTTAAAAATGTATGTTGTTGGGTTTTTTTTACACTGACATGTTGCGGTTAATAGTATTCTATCTTTATTTGTCGTTATTTATACTTTCTGAATAAATTATGTGATAATGTTTATCAGTCAATTCATTGGTGTTAATTTTCAATCTTATCAAGATAAAAAAAATAATATCAAAATCAAAATACAGGATGTTATTTATGTAGTTTGCTCATTTTCCTCGACTGGTGCACTAGCATCATGTGGTTTATTTTTATTTTTTTTACATATGTGGCATAATCTAGTGTTTTTCAACCACTGTGCCACGGCACACTAGTGTACCGTGAGATACAGTGTGCCGTGGGACATTATGTAATTTCACCTATTTGGGTTAAAACTATTTTTAGCAAACCAGTAATTATAGTCTGCAAATAATGTGCCGTTGTTGAGTGTCTGTACTGTCTAGAGCTCGGCAGAGTAACCGTTTAATACTCTTCCATTTCAGTAGGTGGCAGCAGGTAGCTAATTGCTTTGTCATGATCACAATATGCTGGAGGCAGCGTGCAGGTCAAACTGTATCCAATACTTAAACCAAAAATAAACAGAAGGCGATTGCCGCTAAGAAAAAGGCATTGAAGCTTAGGGATGGCTATGCAGAACAAAACTAAAACTGAACTGGCTACAAAGTAAACAATAACAGAATGCTGGACAACAGCAAAGACTTACAGAGATGGCGTCCACAAAGTACGTCCGTACAGGACATGACAATCAATGTCCACACAAAAAAAGATAGCAACAACTTTAAATATTCTTGATTGCTAAAACAAAGCAGGTGCGGGGAATATCGCTCAAAGGAAGACATGAAACTGCAATAGGAAAATCCCAACAAAACAGGAAAAGCCACCAAAATAGGAGCGCAAAACAAGAACTAAAACACCACGCACGGGAAAACACAGAAAAAACACAAAATAAGTCAGGGCGTGATGTGACAGGTTGTGACAATACTTTGAGACAAGAGCTATAGTGACGCATGGTTGGTTATGGTTTGAATTCATATCCAACAATTGCGACAATGACTTTTTATTGTCTACTGAGTTTCATTTTTTAATGATTTCTGCAGGTGGTGTGCCTCCGGCTTTTTTCAATGAAAAAAAATGCACCTTGGCTCAAAAAGGTTGAAAAACACTGGCATAATCTACATAGGGCTGGGCGATATATCGAATATACTCGATATATCGCGGGTTTGTCTCTGTGCGATATAGAAAATGACTATATCGGGATATTCGAGTATACGTTCTCACGCAGTTGCTTTTAGCTGCGGGGCATTAAACTGCGTGCGTTTCTCACTCTTTCCTGTCTCTCCTTCTCACAGAGACTTTAAAACAAGCGCACCTTCTTACATACGTCACATACTGTCGCACGTGCAACGTCATACGCTCTCGTGGAGCAGAGAGGTAGCGGCATGGGTAATGTTAGCAGTGATGCTAGCTGAGAGGTGCGAGTGGTAATACGAGAGAGAGAAGGTGCGAATCTGGTAACAAATGGAGGAAGAATAAATCATTCCAAGAAAAACAGCACAGGGTCCATCGTCTGGCGGTGGTTTGGCTTCAAGCGGGAAGATGTTGAACAGACAACCGTAATATGTCAAGTATGCGGCAAAAGCGTTGCAACAAAAAGTAGCATTACTGCTAATTTGTAGCACCATTTGAAAACTCACCCGCTAGAGAATAAGGAGTGCTGGAAGCTCCGCATGTAAACATTTCCGTTCGGTGCCACACCCACAAAATGCCCAAGCAACCATTTCCAGATCAACACCGTATGAAAAAAATAGTCAACAGCAGAAGGAGATAACATCCGCAGGAACCTACCACATAGTGAAGGACATACACTATTTGATTTTCTATTATGCAGCTACTTTTTATTGGACATTTATTGAAATATCTTGTGTGACATCATGCACAAAAGTGCAATTTATTTGTTTTAAATATTGTAGTGGCGTTCTGTACAAAAAGTGCACTTTAATTTAGTGTTGTTTTGATATGTCATCTTAGTGACATCATGCACAAAAGTGCACTCATAGCTTGTTTTAAAATGTCTCTGACAATCTTGCACTTTCTGTTTTGCAAATGACATGAATGTTTGTGCCACGGCTTAATAACTGTTTAATAAATACAGTTTTGCTAAATTGACTTAGTTGTGATTTCCCTCTCTGCATTAAAGTTTAAAATGAGCATATATTAATGCAGTATGAACAAGAATGTTTGAATGTAGACACATAGAATCATCATACTGCTGTGATTATATGCATCAAGTGTTCATTCAAGGCTAAGGCAAAAAATCAAGATATATATCGTGTATCGTGACATGGCCTAAAAATATTGAGATATTAATAAAAGGCCATATCGCCCAGCGCTACTGGAAACTCTGCATGTCAACATCTCCGTTCGGTGCCACACCCACAAAATGCCAAAGCAACCATTTCCAGATCAACACTGTATGAAAAAAATAGTCAACAACAGAAGGAGATAACGTACGCAGGAACCTACCACATAGCGAAGGACATACACTATTTGATTTCCTATTATGCTGCTCATTTTTATGTGACAGTTATTGAAATATCTTGTGTGACATCATGCACAAAAGTGCACTTTATTTGTTTTAAAATATTGTAGTGGTGTTCTGTACAAAAAGTGCACTTTAATTTAGTGTTGTTTTGATATGTCATCTTAGTGACATCATGCACAAAAGTGCACTCATAGCTTGTTTTAAAATGTCTCTGACAATCTTGCACTTTCTGTTTTGGAAATGACATGAATGTTTGTGCCACTGCTTAATAACTGTTTAATAAATACAGTTTTGCTAAATTGACTTAGTTGTGGTTTCCCTCTCTGCGTGAAAGTTTAAAATGAGCATATATTAATGCAGTATGAACAAGAATGCTTTAATGTAGACCAGGGGTCCCCAAACTTTTTGACTCGGGGGCCGCATTGGGTTAAAAAAATTTGGCCGGGGGCCGGGCTATATATATATATATATATATATATATATATATATATATATATATATATATATATACACATTGTCTTTATATTCCAGCGAGTTAATCCGTTTTGTCATTTAACATCAATTAACATTGATGTTCATCAACATTTAACATTGTCACATTATCGATGGGAAAATTTATTTTTAGACAATATGATTTGCCTGAGTGGCTAGGAGACACCGAGAGTAACAAGCGGTAGAAAATGGATTTTAAAAAAATAATAATAAAATAACATTTAAAAAAAAAAAAAAAAATTTTTTTTTTTTTTAACTTGGGACTTCCCGTGGGCCGGATTTTGGATGCTGGGGGGCCAGATCTGGCCTGCGGGCCGTAGTTTGGGGATCCCTGATGTAGACACATAGAATCATCATCCTGGTGTGATTATATGCATCAAGTGTTAATTCAAGGCTAAGGCAAAATATCGAGATATATATCGTGTATCGTGACCAGTGTTGGGACTAACGCGTTACAAAGTAACATTGCTTTCTTCGGCGGTAACTAGTAATCTAACGCGTTATCTTTTATATTCAGTAACTCAGTTACCGTTACTACATGATGCTTTACTGCGTTATTTTACGTTATTTTTTATGTAGAAACAGAAGATCTGCGGTGCGGTGTCATCCTTCTGAATCTCTTGTGTCACAAGCGGAGGCGCGCTCTGTGTGTGTGTCTGGGTGTGGAGAGGGGAGGGGAGGAAAGGGAGGGGGCTGCGCTATACAACGTAAACCGTTGGCCAACCAAAAAGTAACCACAGAACACTATACGGTATAGTGTTCTGTGGTTACTTTTTGGTTGGCCAAGCGGACATGACGACAGGCTGTCCTCACTCTGGTCCACACGGACCTGGAGGGGGCGTGCCTTAAGTCCGGCTGGAAATCGAGAGAAATTAGGGAGAATGGTTGTCCCAGGGAGAGGCACTGAAATTCAGAAGGGTGGGCAAGTATGAGATATTCTCACTTTTCTTTTGTCGAGCACAAAGAAAAGAACATTTTAGTTCAATGTAAGTTGTGTCTTGGATCAAAGATCCCATCTACTGCACAAAACAACAATTCAAATCTGCCTGGTTAGGCTTTGTGTATGTCACGTGTGCCTACCTTAGATGAAGCCAGGTTTACAGCTATGTTGTTATTATGCTGTTTGTTGCTTATGTATGTTATGTTGCAGCTATCTAAAATAGTTGTGTCAATTTGTTCTGGCCTGAAACAAATTGGCCCTTTGAAACATATCTTTGTCTTTGTGTGTTGTATGTAGACCACATTGCTTTCTGAGTTCAGTGATGCAAATGCATGTCAAGTTGATCAACAGATTGTATTATTCTCCAGTGCAAGAACAGTACTGAAATGAAGGCTAAAAGGGCATTAATGGGAGCTTTTAAAAAAAAACTAAAAGAAAAAAAAAGAAAAAATAGTTACTTTTCACAGTAACGCATTACTTTTTGGTGTATGTAACTGAGTTAGTAACTGAGTTACTTTTGAAATAAAGTAACTAGTAACTGTAACTAGTAACTGGTTTTCAGTAACTAACCCAACACTGATCGTGACACGGCCTAAAAATATCGAGATATTAATAAAAGGCCATATCGCCCAGCCCTAAATGGACACATTTAGAACAGCAGTTTATTTCATTCCAAAATTTCAGCTCATTTATATACTTAGCAAATTCATCCCGCGGGCCAGATAAAACCTGTTCGCGGGCCTGATCCAGCCCTCGGGCCGTACGTTTGACACCCCTGTCTTAGACAAAGACCGAAATATACTATGCTAAAAATGAGACGTAGGACAAGACAATTAGCTGTTCTTTGGTAACTTGTGCCAGGAGTCATTTTTCTTAATCATTTCAGACTTTGAACGTGAAAGTGCGAGCATGCGAAGGTTTGTACTTGGACCTGGAACCAGAACAGGAAGATAAGCATGAACCCTCTTTAACCTGCTTGAGGAACATTCGTCCAACCACCTCATTTAGCAGCATGCTAATTAGCCTCAAGTGGTACAGGAGCGCACCTTTGCATACACTGTATAAAAAAATCCTATTTTTATGGTTAATTTACTCTAAAATTCTACTGTAATTTTTCTATTTGTTTTAAATAGTTTATAAAACTGTAGAATTGAAGACATTATCTGTAAATAAACAATCAGCCTGTTATTTTAAGTAATATGCCAGTAATGACAAACTATGTATATTTCTATTTATTTTACAGAAAAATACCAAATTAATTATACATAGTATTTTCTGTTTTCTTAAATTACTTTCAAATTCATGTAAAATTACAGTAATTATCTTTCATTAAATATGTAGCTTGTTATATAAAAGTCTATGTCCATACTACCAATCTAACACCGGGGTGTCAAACTCAAATACAGAGTGGGCCAAAATTTAAAACTGAACAAAGCCGCGGGCCAAGGTTGAACAAATTAACCTTTAACGTACTCTGTGAGCTATCGTCACGTCCGCTTTTCATCCATTCTAACATCGTTCAGACCCAGTCACAAGATATGTGCGGCTTCTGTACGCACACACGAGCGAATGCAACGCATACTTCATCAACAGCGATACAGGTTACACTGAGGATGCCAGTACAAAAAACTTTAACACTGTTAGAAATATACGCCACACTGTGAATCCACACCAAACAAGAATGACAAACACATTTCGGGAGAACATCCGCACCGTAACACAACATAAACGCAACAGAACAAATACCCAGAATCCTTTGCAGCACTAACTCTTCCGGGACGCTACAAAATACACCCCCGCTACCACCAAACCTCCCCCCACACACACACACCTTGTAGCGTCCCGGAAGAGTTAGTGCTGCAAAGGGTTCTGGTTTGGTGTGGGTTCACAGTGTGGCGTATATTTCTAACAGTGTTAAAGGCCTACTGAAACCCACTACTACCGACCACGCAGTCTGATAGTTTATATATCAATGAAGAAATCTTAACATTGAAACACATGCCAATACGGCCGGGTTAACTTATAAAGTGCAATTTTAAAATTCCCGCCACACTTCCGGTTGAAATACTCCTTTGGATATGATTTATGCGCGTGACATCACAAAATCCGCGGAAGTGGTTGGACCCCATCAACCCGATACAAAAACCTCTTGTTTTCTTCGACAAAATTCCACAGTATTCTGGACATCTGTGTTGGTGAATCTTTTGCAATTTGTTTAATGAACAATGGAGGCTGCAAAGAAGAACGTTGTAGGTGGAATCGATCGGTGTATTAGCGGCTAAGTACAATACTTACAGCAACACAACAAGGACTACTTACTACGCCTAGCCGATGCTTGCCGCCAAACCCACGGATGAAGTCCTTCGTCGCGCCGTCGATCGCTGGAACGCAGGTGAGCACGGCTGTTGATGGGAAGATGAGGGCTGGCTGGCGTAGGTGGAGCGCTAATGTTTTTATCATAGTTCTGTGAGGTCCGGTTGCTAGGTTGCTAAATTAGCCTTAGCGTCGTTAGCAACAGCATTATTAAGCCTTACCAGGCTGAGAATTTTTAACCGTGTAGTTACATGTACATGGTTTAATAGTATTGTTGATCTTCTGTCTATCCTTCCAGTCAGGGATTTATTTCTTTTGTTCCTATCTTCATTTGAGAACGATGCTATCACGTTAGCTCAGTAGCTAAGTGTGTCACCGATGTATTGTCGTGGAGATAAAAGTCACTTTAAATGTCCATTTCGCATGCTCGACTCTCATTTTCAAGAGGATATAGTATCCGAGGTGGTTTAAAATACAAATCCGTGATCCACAATAGAAAAAGGAGAGTGTGGAATCCAATGAGCCAGCTTGGACCTAAGTTACGGTCAGAGCGAAAAAAGATGCCTCTTTAGTCCTTCACTGTAACGTTCCTCATCTACGAATCTTTCATCCTCGCTCAAATTAATGGGGTAATCGTCGCTTTGTCGCTCCGAATCTCTCGCTCATTGTAAACAACGGAGAATTGTGAGGAATACTAGCTCCTGTGACGTCACGCTACTTCCGGTACAGGCAAGCCTTTTTTTATCAGCGAGCAAAAGTTGCGAACTTTATCGTCGATTTTCTCTACTAAATCCTTTCAGCAAAAATATGGCAATATCGCGAAATTATCAAGTATGACACATAGAATGGATCTGCTATTCCTGTTTAAATTAAAAAAAATTCATTTCAGTAGGCCTTTAAAGTTTTTTATTCGGCTACCCTCAGTGTAACCTGCATCGCTGTTGATGAAGTATGCGTTGCAGTCTAATGTGCGTGCGTGCAGAAGCCGCACATGTTATGTGACTGGGCCAGCACTCGCTGGCTGGCTGGCGTTTGGAAGACTCCCGGGAGGATCGGCGTGCCAGCTTTAGTGTTAATTTGATATCGCCACAAGGGCCAAGTGAAATTACACCAAATTTGGCCCGCTGGCCAGAGTTTGACACCCATGCTGTAGAATAAAGGTATTTTTTCTGCAAAACTGTTTGCATCGTCACTTTATTAAAGGTCTTAACAATTCAGAAAAAATCTGTAAAATAATGGTATTTTTCTGTGGAACTGCCAGCATTGTCACTTCATTAAAGGTGTTTGATCGTAATAATTTGGAAAAACTCTGTAGAATAAAGGTATTTTTCTGCAAAACTGTTTGCATTGTCACTTTATTAAAGGTCTTAACAATTCAGAAAAAATCTGTAAAATAATGGTATTTTTCCGTGGAACTGCCAGCATTGTCACTTCATTAAAGGTGTTTGATTGTAATAATTTGGAAAAACTCTGTAGAATAAAGGTATTTTTCTGCAAAACGGTTTGCATTGTCACTTTATTAAAGGTCTTAACAATTCAGAAAAAATCTGTAAAATAATGGTATTTTTCTGTGGAACTGCCAGCATTGTCACTTCATTAAAGGTGTTTGATCGTAATAATTTGGAAAAACTCTGTAGAATAAAGGTATTTTTCTGCAAAACTGTTTGCATTGTCACTTTATTAAAGGTCTTAACAATTCAGAAAAAATCTGTAAAATAATGGTATTTTTCTGTGGAACTGCCAGCATTGTCACTTCATTAAAGGTGTTTGATTGTAATAATTTGGAAAAACTCTGTAGAATAAAGGTATTTTTCTGCAAAACTGTTTGCATCGTCACTTTATTAAAGGTGGTCGATCTTAATAATTTAGTAAAAATCTGTAAAATTACGATATTTTTCCGCAAAACGTTTCATGAAAATTTCTGTAAATATGTTTTTGATCATTATTTGGTTTACAATGTTTTACTTTAATTTTATGGTTTTCTTTTGGCAGCCGTAGCTGCCAGTAGATGACCGTTTTTTTTTACAGTGCAACTAATACGCATAAAAATACATATTATGGTGCGTACGTCCTAACTAATGGAGCCAATAAACATACAAATACATATTGTGGTAGGTGCGTCCTTACCACTGTGCGCGCTGAGCCAGCGGGGGGTGATGTGCAGGGGCAAGGTGTCGGCCAGGGACCCCCGGGAGCCCAGGTAGAGCACACCTTCCGTGTGGTGCCGTCCACCGCCAGCGTCCTGGTAGTCGGTGCCGTGGGAGGCGGCGGGAGTTCCATCCGCTCCTCCTCCCCCGGCCCGGTCCGGGTCCGCGTTTCTGGAGGTGTAGAAGCCGAAGGGCAGGGCGGGACTGTGTTCGATGCCCATCGCGGCCACGGAGCTCACCGAGCGGCTGCGCAGGCCCATGGTGCCGCCGGACCGGTAGTGGCTGAAATGGGCGGAGGGCGGTACCGGCACTGCACTGTCATCCGCGGACACGCCGGGAAAAGAAGCCCTCGGCCGGCCCGCCGTGCTCTGCTTCCCCCCCCATCCGGTCGACCAGGACGGACAGGAAGTGTCCCTTTTGTCCTCTGTCCGCCTGTCCTTGTGCGTGCGCGTGCGTGCGTGCAGACGCGCTCACTTCTGTGCACGCGCAACAGCTCGCTTCCCCGCCGAGCGGATCATGTGACCGCGACGTCTGGATTCAACAACACGCCGCACCAGGAACCATCGCAGCCCGGGATGAGACGCGCAGAGGTGACGACTGTTGCTCTCAGCGGGCGGGAAACACGCCAGTGACGTCAGACGTCCCGACGACGGTTGCTGTCTGGCCCCCGTTAAAACGTCATTTTGTCCGTGATGGTTCCGTTTTTTTAGTCCGACACTTCGTACCGGAAATCAGGGTCACCTCCCCCCCCCCCCCCCCCTCGCTTTCCACGACTGTCTGCTTGACGGGTGGTCGATACTGCACATTGGGATATCGATCCGATACCGGGTAAATGTATTGATCAGAATCATGAGTACCGATACCAGTAGCATCTGCATTTACTTTGTTTTTGCTGTTTTGTTGATATTATTGTAATTATAAGATAGTGTTTTTATGTTCAATTGTTCTCAATCACTGTTTTATGACTAATAGGTGGCAGAGGGGTTAGTGCAGGGGTGTCCAAACTTTTTCCACTGAGGGCCGCACACGGAAAAATTAAAGCATGTGGGGGCCATTTTGATATTTTTTATTTTCAAACCATAACAAAATACATGCATTTTTTATTCATTTTACCTTTAGGGGTCCCGGACCATAAAGGGTATCAGTCATTAAAATGTTAAAAATAAGTCCGATTTTTTTTTTTTTTAAATCATTTAACACTTACAGTAAATCTCTATATCAACTTAAAGTTGATATAAAGTAATACAAATTTAAAAAATATTTTATGGCTTTTCAGTAAAAAAAAAACGTAGTTTTTTTTATAGTAAAACTGAAATATGCAGTATTTAGTAATTAGAGCCCTAAAAAATCAATAATGCAGGACACCATTGATTTTAATTATTTCATATTTTTGAGTAATCAGTGAAAAGATAAATAAAAAATCCCTAAATATATTTGGGATCCAAAAGGTGCCCCACTCATAAAGTGATACATTTTTATTAGGTTTTTCTTTTACTTTCAACACTTAAGGGACTGCAGATGGAAATGAGCTATTTAGCTATAATCTGGTACAGAACATATCTGCCAGCTTAATGTTTCTGTGCATTGTCCCTTCAAATATAAACTAAACTAAGTTAGGAGATCAACTTCAGATATATCTGTCGATTTTATGCTGGAACTATTATTTTGTTTGTTTCATGCGCTTTTGTCAAAGAAAACTTTGATGTTTTTATATGGCTACTACACAATATATGCAATATTTACCACATAAAACATTTTAAAGTGAAATATTTGAAGTAATTGGAACCCTGAAAATAATTCATTATAACATGGATTTTTTTGTCCTAATTTTTTTTTTTAGAGTAATGGCAAAAAAAGAAAAATGAAGAAACACAAAAGAAAAAAAAAACAGCCTGCATGGCAGCTTTTGTGTCAACATTGCAACCTTTTCTCGTTAGATTTCACCTCATTCCACTTTTTTTGATGCTCTTTTTTATTTTTACAATAGTATTTCCAGAATGTGTGGCGGGCCGGTAAACAATTAGCTGTGGGCCGCAAATGGCCCCTGGTTCGCACTTTGGACACCCCTGGGTTACTGCATCTGCCTCATATTACGAAGGTCCTGAGTAGTCCTGAGTTCAATCCCGGGCTCGGGATCTTTCTGTGTGGAGTTTGCATGTTCTCCCCGTGACTGCGTGGGTTCCCTCCGGGTACTCCGGCTTCCTCCCACCTCCAAAGACATGCACCTGGGGATAGGTTGATTGGCAACACTAAATTGGCCCTAGTGTGTGAATGTGAGTGTGAATGTTGTCTGCCTATCTGTGTTGGCCCTGTGATGAGGTGGCGACTTGTCCAGGGTGTACCCCGCCTTCCGCCTGATTGTAGCTGAGATAGGCTCCAGCGACCCCCTCGACCCCAAAAAGGACAAGCGGTAGAAAATGGATGGATGGATCTCTCTTGTTTTAGGTAACAGTATTGGCAACCTTGTGCCTGTATTTACCTTGTACCGGCTCTATACTAACATGTACGAAATCACCATGTATAGGTTTGTGTTAAATGTTTAATTGTACGAAAAATTGAAATACAATTTTTTTCTAAATAAATGCTTGTGTGTTTTATTATAATTATATTCATGGTCAACATATTTTTTTTATAGTATTTGGTGTTGGCCATTGTGTCCTTTACCTTGTACCAGATCAATACCAACATTTGCAATATCATGTTCCAAATGATTTCTGAGCGTGGCGCACGCTGCTGTTCACTGCTCCCCTCACCTCCCAGGGGGTGAACATGTGGATGGGTCAATTGCAGAGGACAAATTTCACCACACCTAGTGTGTGTGTGACAACCTTTGGGACTTTAACTTTTAATTGTACAGTATAAAACATATGTAAATACACACACACATTTATATATATATATATATATATATATATATATATATATATATATATATATATATATATATATATATATATATATATATATATATATATATATATATATATATATATTAAAAGTTTACGTACACTTGTAAAGAACACAGTGTCATG